>NW_006285248.1:3759754-3762519 GCF_000327345.1 Myotis davidii | reverse complement strand
GAAAGACATTTTAAATTTTTTTCCTATTTCACTTTCCAAAGTTATAGCTAGAGCCAAGGTTAGCTTAGAGCCAAAATTTGGTCATCATAAGATGTTCTCTGGTTATTTTTAAATAAAGTTAGTCTTTTTGCGGGCAAGCCAATAGCTCTGCCCTCTCCTGCCACTTTTGAATCTCTCCGCACTAGAGGCGGATTCGGCAGCAGGGCTTCATTTCTTATTACAGATTTTAGATTCCAAATAAAAATTAAGATTTTAATTTGGACCAGAAACCACATTGAGGTGACCATGGCACTCTTTTTTTCAGCCTGATTTAAAAGACAACTAGGCTTCCCCAAAGTGGAACTCTCTCTTTAAACAAATTAAACAACAACAAAGAGACACAAAAACATCAACACTTTTATACAGGTGCACAGAACACACTAAAAGTTTACACCAGAGAATGTCCAGCATTAAAAACTACCAAAGCAGTGTCTTTTGTCCCTGGTTTGGGAACTTCCCCTTTCTAGAATTTCAGTATATTCCCAATGGACTATTATTTCTGCGTGCAAAATATTAACATAGGTACCCCCCAAAAAACTGCATTTTAGCCATTTCTCAGTTAATATTTTCTAGTTAAATCTTCCCATTTCTGTAAAGTACTTGCAAGTAAAGGCTTCCTATCAGGAGTATTAAATGAGGGCTGGGGTCTTGGGAACTTCTGGCCTTGGAGGCACAATTTCCCATGTTAATTTTAATTTTTTTTAATTTTTATTTTGGATATCTGTAGTCTGAGCAAACTTTCTAGACATGTTATGCAGTGGGTCAAATGTGGCCTCAGTTTCTCTCCCGACTGTTTAAAACCACAGGAAAGGTTTAGGGCCCAGGCAGACCAAGCCTTAAGGTGGCCCCCGAAATAAGCCATTTAGTTAATTACAGTTGCGTAGGGACTTCCCCATGGGGCTCCAGCATTTCTGAAACCTCCACAAAAATTCTTAATCACCTAAGAACACCCCAGAATCGAACTATTCTAAAAAGAAATGTTGCCTCTTTATCTTTCGAGCTGAATGAGTTCAGTTCATTTATACAGCGGTTTTCTTTTTTGCTCAGACTCTCAGAAAGCAATTCTAATTGAAGAGCCAAAATCAAAACCAGCCACCCATTTTTTCCTCCAGTCCTGCCTTCACCTGGGTTCTGCTGTGAACCCTTAACCCGGGGTCTTATCAACCCTGGTTCCACCGCGAGGATTTTAAAACAGCTCAAATAAAGTCCGACCTTCGGCCAAAGGAAGGGAAGGTTCTGGATCCAAGAGAAAACTCACCCAGTTTGTTCTCCTTGCATGATCTACAATAATAATCTGCTTCATGTTGATATTTACTGCTGTGTTGCTGACAATTACCTGAAAGAGAAGTTGGGATGCTTTATTTTGCTGGCAAAAGTTTAGCTACATCAGAAAGCAGGTCTAATTAAGCAAGTTTATTCTATATATATAAAAGGCTAAGTTGACTCATGCATGCATGATACATAAAGCTCTGGCTGGTGTAAATTGCACGTGCACCAGGCCGCTAGTTAACATGGTAACAATAAAGGAATTTGTGGTATCTGTCCTGGAGCCCAGGCACATTAGGCTGTGCCCCAAGGGGTCCGGATAAAGGGAAGTTACAAGTTACCAGACATTTCAGGGATACGTTATTATATATGCAAGAAGACAGTTAGGCTCAGTTAAGGTAAAGGTTGACCTTGTCAGTGAAGATACTGGCCTAGGACGTAACTGCCCACCATAACTGCTTTTAGTTAAAGTTTAATTTCAGACCATCCTTTGTGGTTACTTTAGGTCTCCGAGTTTGCAAGACTGCCATGCAGGCCTCCCCTGAGCCTGTCAGGTCAGCATGTGGCCCCTTTCGTCCACACTTCTTTTTCAGTGCAAACTGTCACCAGCAGCAAAGAGATGCCAGTGGAGATAATCCCTGGAAAGAAGATATGGACAGGGCCTCTTTTGTGACCAGGTGCAGCTTCTATTTAACATGGATGCCTTCAATCAGTAGGGAAGTTGGCAAAGAATTGCCAGCCATCTCAGATATTCTCCAACACCAGGCCACTGTTAGCACTGAGGAACCACATAGTAGCAGTGAGATTTCCCATGAATATCCCGATGGAAAAAGTCATTGCCAATGTGTTGAATGTGAAAAAGCTGCCAACAGCAACCAGAAAGTTTTTCATTATCTGGCTGTCTCCTCTGGAGAAGTAAATAATGAGTGTAACAAATGTGGGAAATGTTTCACATGAAAATTTAACTTCCTTCAGCACCAGAGAGTTCACATTGGAGAAAAGCCCTTTGAGTGTAGTAATTGTGGGAAGTCCTTTAGGCAGTGGTCTACTCTCAACATCAGAGAGATCACACTGGAGAAAATCCCGAGGAGAGTAGTGATTGCCAGAAGTCATTCAGGGAAAACTCCACTCTCATTGAACTTCACAGGGTTCACACTGGAGAAAAACCTTACCAGTGTAGTGAAATCAGGAAATCTTTTAGCCAGACACCTGAGACTTCACTCTGGAGAAGAGCCTTAAATGTGTACAGAATATTTTATTTTTCTGCATCAGAATAACAGTAGTGAAGGAGACTCTTTGACACCTATTTACCAAAATATAAACTCCTTTTAACGGAACACACACTCTGCTAGACTCCTCATAGGTTTCAGAATCAAGTGAGGCTTTAAGGAGCTGCATTGCACTTGCTAACCTGCTCGAGCCTACTACCCGATTGATGTCACTGTGAGTGCTTGTGGCTG
>NW_006285248.1:3750901-3759728 GCF_000327345.1 Myotis davidii | reverse complement strand
CGGGGGGGGGGGGGGGGGGGGGAGGGCAGAGTATGAGCTCTTCTACGAAAAATCACAATACAGGTCGGAGATGAAACAGGAGTGGAACACACAGATTAGGATGAGCAATTTAGATAGCATGAGAGAAAAAAGATGACTCTTGTTTTAATCATTTGAGGTTTGATGAATAGTAACTAAAACTCATATCAAAATCTACACTTTTGCCCTTAAAATCTTTTCTACTTGGTTCTATAAATTGTACCAGTCAGAGTTTGGCCAAGGAAACAGAAACCACTCTAGGTATTTCAAGTAGGAAGGGATTTGATACTGACAATCATAGCTCTTTTACAAAACCACCATAAGAGGAGAATAAAGGTAAGGGAAGTTCCTCACAGCACTCAGGAAATCAGGACATTCACCTTCCGACAGCACTAACATAGGTGATTTCTAGAACACCTAGAAACTTAAGTTAAGCCCCATGTCTAACCTTTCCCAAAGCTCTCACTGTTGTCCATATTCCTGAGTCAACTATAGCTTCTTGTTCTCTCTCTTTCCTTCTGTTCTGTTCTGAAATCTCAATGAGGCCTTAGCCAGTTTGGCTCCGTGGATAGAGTGTTGACCTGCAGACCAAAGGGTCCTGGGTTTGATTCCGGTCAAGGGCACTACTGATTGCAGGCTCCTCCTTGGCCCAGGCTCATGCACAAGGCAACCAATTGATGTGTTTCTCTCACATCAATGTTTCTCTCTGTCTTCCCCTCTCTGTTCCACTCTCCCTAAAAATCAATGGAAAAATATCCTCAAGTGAGGATTAACAAAAAACAAAAAAAATCTCAAGGAGTGACTCCCATTCGTGGATCCTAAACTAGAAACCTGGTGACAAAGCAGTTTGGAAAACATAGTTTTCAGACTTCCAGACCTACCAGACTGGGAGAAACAGATGCTCGTTAGAATCTTGCTGAGACCCCAACCAGAAATACAGCACAAAGATTTAAATCTATAATCAAATGTAAGTGGTTTTCATTCATCCGGTGAACTTAGTCATTCTTCTTTTGTAGTTTTATTGTTGTTGTTTTTCTAGAAATCTCAAGTTCAAGAATACTTCTAGATACCATAACAGAAAAATATGTGGACTGAATAGACTTTATTGACTACTTGCTCTGTTGCCCCAGAAGGAACAAAACATGGTAAGCAGCTTGCCCATGGACTGCTTAGAGAATGATGTTTTAATAAAGTTTTATTTCCTGGAGGCTGTGTAATTTGATGCACTAGAAGGGCATAACAACCTGGAGAGATGCTCTCAGGCAAAGTTTTGCAGAGGAAGGTTGAAAGTTTAGTATTAGTCCTCTGAACAGACAAGAAAGCACTGCACATTCAGGTCAACAGAAGCAGCACGTGATAGCCTCTACTAGAATTTACAGAAAGGGGAAATGTGTTCTCCTGACTACCTGGCCTGTTTTCTCGTATTCACTCAAGAGACTTTCATTACAAATCCTTTTCAGGTTTGTGATATCTGTTGGTATGTGTGGGGGGGGAGCATACTCTAGAAGTCAGGCTAGAGAGAAAACAAAGAATGCAATAAAATACTCACATTCCTCTCATTTAAAACCACACAAAACAAAGAAATTGTCTCTATCAGCCCCCAGGACTTGAGCTGCCCGTGGAGGTCCCTGGGGCAGCATAAGGAAGAATAAGCACAGATCACCCACCTTTCCTCCAGCTCTGGCCACTCCCTTGTTCTCAGTTCATCTCTCCCGGGCCAGAGCTTTCCTGACCACCCAGGCTGTGAACAGTGTTCCACTCAGAAGGGAATGCCTCTGGGAATGGGATTACAGCCTCCTAAATGGAGAGAAGCGCCCTGCCCTGCCCTCCCTCTTCTGACCACCCCCCTACACCCCCCCCCCTTGGGTTAGGGAGTGCTAAAAAACATGGCCAAGTATCAGGTTTCTATTTTGATCTGTAAACTAAGAAAAACACTCTTTTATCTTTTTCCAGTCCCTAGAGAGTTTTTCTCCTAAAAGTGCAGTGGAAGTTCAGGCTCCAAAAAGCCACCTAGGAAGATGACCTATGGCCAGTCAAGGTCCACACTCCTTCTCTCTGGTAGACTTACCAAGGTCTTAGCCAAAAGCAACATGGCAAAAATTGTGCAAGGAGAATAGGAAAGGGGTGAGAACGTGTATTAAGATTTCCAAGTTACTATTTTCCCACTGGGTCCCATTACTCAACATGGATAAAGATAAAGCACTTGGAGAATAAAAACACATTGAAGACTAGCCAACATGCTAGGATCCTTCCTACAAGAGAGGGAAGGGGGGTAGAGGCAGGGGATTTTAATTTTTCTTTAAGGGAAATAAAATCTCTAATATGAAGAAGCCTAGATTTAGGGTTGCAAAAACTTTCATACACATTAATAGCATACAGAATAGATTGAGAATAAGTTGATACTATTTCTCTTTTTAATGTATTCACTCTCCCTCAGCCTGATGGGTGGTACGCTTCAGTGTATGCTTTTCCTGACTGTGTAGTGTAGAATGCAATTAAGGAAGGATCATCACTAGACTAATCCTTTCCTCGTATTAATCCTCTATAATAACGAATAATCAGTCATAGGGAAAAGAAGATTAAAATTAAGAGGTTTAATCAAACCCTAAAACTACTAAGTTGAATAAACATAACTGCAGTTGTGTGATTACAGAAATAGCTTTACATGAAACTAATAGATAAAGAACGTGTTTCAAAGACTTCCTAATGCTCAGTCAGCTCATCTTGCAAAAGTTTTAATTAAAAGTCTATCATGGAAAAACAAAAGTCTAGCATGCAGCCCTAGCCTGTGTGGCTCAGTTGGTTGGAGCATCGTCCATACACCAAAAGGTGGTAGCGGGTTCGATTCCTGAACAGGGCACATACCTGAATTGCGGGTTTAGTCCCTGGTTGGAGCACATGTAAAGGCAACCGATTGATGTTTTTACCTCCTCTCTCTCTCTCTCTCTCTCTCTGTCTCTCTCTCTCTCTCTCTCTTTCAATTAGGAAACATCCTCAGGTGAAGATTTAAAAAAAAATGCCTATCATGCTCCATGGCTAAACATATTAGCACAAATCCACAAACTGGAAAAATATATATGAGGCCAAACAACTACTGGATTGTTTTGAATAAGAATCAGGCCCAAATTTTAAATGAAAAGTATTATTTCTATATCTTTTTAACTCGCTTGTACTCCCTGTCACCAGATTTACCATCATAGAGGCCTAGATAAAACTATAAATCCTAGAAAAGTTATAAGGCTGATAAAAATTCCAGCAGGTGTATTTTTGAAACCTAAATTTTATAAGCTCCTCTCTAAAACAATGTCACCCTTTCCAGAAAGCATCTCACTGAAGAATTCCAAAGCAGCTGCTTTTTCCTGGGACCGTGTTGTACAAGGCTCCCTAGTAAAAGCCTTTCCCAGTGTACTAGATGCATTCCTGAAATGGTGAATCATTACCATCAAAACAAAACTCAACCATCAGTGATGTTTTTATTCTGTATTCCCCCAACTCCTTTCATTCTTGACAATAATTGCATGATTATCCCCAGCTTTGATTTCTTAGAGTTTTATTTCAGAGGTACAATGAGAATTTTATGGGGGATGATTCCTCACTGTTCAGAACAGTCTACATTGTAGGAAATTAAGATGCCTAGTCCTTGCTCACTAAATTTAGTAACACCTCCCAGTCATTCTAACATCACAAATTCTCCCCCACATTTTCAAATGACTACAAGGAGGTGATACTCATGTGGTTAAGAACTGCTATACCTCGCCCAGCCGGCATGACTCAGGTTGAGCATGAACCTATGAACCAGGAAGTCATGGTTCAATTCCTGGTTTGGGCATATGCCTAGGTTCAGGGCTTGATCCCCAGTGTGGGGCATACAGAAGGCAGCCGATCAATGATTCTCTCTCACCATTGATGTTTCTATCTATCTCTCCCTAGCCCTTCTGCTCTGAAGTAAATAAAAAATTTTTTAAAAAAAGAACTGTCATACCTTAAATGTATGTCTCTATATGGACAACTGCTATCTCTCATGACCCCAAAAGGGCAAACTATACTTCCTGTGGCTGGGACACTAGCTTTCTTACACATAATGCAGAGGTCTCTGTCCTGGGGCTTATTCAACTCTGTTGAAGGTATGTTCCTTCTAAATATGGGTCTATCCTGACCACTAAACACGACCATTGTTATTTAGTGTTATCTTATTCAAAGACACAAATAAATATGGAAGTAAAACTTAGTGTGTTTGCTTCACCCAGGAGTTCATGAACAGGTTGTCTCAGCCCAGTCCACGTTTATCATATCCCTGCACTTTCTCATCTGAAAGAACAAATGAAAGTTTTTCTAGATGTTGCTCTTGTATCAACAGCTTTCTTTTCAAGAAAAGGTCTATCAATTTTAGTAGAAGGAACTACTTTTGTTCATTGAGCTATTTTCCTGGCAACATATTTGGTGTGTCCTTGAACACAACCTCAGGCACATGAGTGAGCTTCAGAAGACCTAGGAGAGGACTTCGCAGGCTTTGAAAAACTTTCTAAGGACAAGAGATAAACAGTCTCCTAGGATACAATGAGAAGTTATGGGTTAGGAAGAATGAAGGTCACTCTGATGCCACTTAGACCATAGCTCATCAATCTGCTAAGCCTTTCAAAGGCCTTGAAAAGCTTTGCTTTGAACATTTGTGTGTATTTTCCATAGCTCACACTTATTCAGCATAAGAATATATAAAACAGCAAATTCTTAAGTCCACACGATGTTTGGAAAAGGAAAACTTTTCTTCTAAAACAAATTTTTTATTGATTTCACAGAGGAAGGGAGAGGGAAAGAGAGGTAGGAATAGCAACGATGAATCATTGATCAGCTGCCTCCTGCATGCCTTACATTGGGGATCAAACCACAACCCAGGCATACATCCTGACCAGAAATCAAACTGTGACCTCCTGGGCCATAGGTCAGTGCCAACCACTGAGTCACATCTAGGTACAGGTGATAATCTTAGCATAATACAATGTTGGCATGAACAATAAAACACATTGGAATAATATTGAAAAAAATGAAAGAAATCACCCTCAATTCTTACTCCAAAAACTATTTTTCATCTTTCATCTACCTTCCTAATCTTATTTATAACTGCAATCATAGTTTACATATCATTATATATTGTGCTTTTTTAAAAAGAAAAAAACCTTATCACAAATGTTTTCTACATTTTTACCTTACTTATTTAATGATTGTATTTAATGGTTGTATTGTAGTTTCTTTTATTGATAGACTGTAATTAACTCCGTTATTCTCTCTTGTTGAATACTTAATGTTTTTCTTTTTTAGTTTCTTCTCTCTGTTACAGAAAGAAACATCTGTCCTACATCTGTCAAAATATTTCCTTAGGAAAAATTCTCTAGTGTAGGATTACTTGTTCAAAGGAGATGAATGTTTTTATAGCTACTACTAAATGTTATCTTATCCCTTTAAAACTGAGATATGCTGGTTTGAAATGCTCTTTGCTACATATTTGTATCTAAATTTTACTGTCACCTCAGGTGACATGAAATGCCGTCTCTGAATTGCATTTCTTTGATTAGTATCTTTGATTAAGCGGTACTTGAGTCTTTGCATCTCTTTCTTTTGTAATTCTTTCTCAAAGCTGAGCTTGTAACAGCAACAGCAGTTTACGAACTTCTTGTTGCTTTCATCCAGCGCTAAGTCAAATTGCAGAAGAAAATACTCATTGTACTTGAATAAACATTTTCCTGACTTCCTTCTGTGATATAAAGAACAACCTTAAATATTTTGTAAACACCCTATGTAATAAGTTAATGTTTCCTTAGTATACAGGAAAAATGTACTCTAGTTATCCCAGGGGGGAAAGAACCTGTAGGAAATATATTAGTGAATCTGATAGAATATAAGGAATATCTGGGTCATATGATCCTTTCTTAGGATATATTTTATTGCAAGTAACCAAAAATCTGCCTAAGAGTGGCTTTAGAAATAAATAAATTTAATTATCTGGCAAAATAACCTTTCAGATATTTCTGGGCTGATTCTGCCACTTACCGATGTCACCAAGGAGCCAGACTGTCTCCATCCTTTCATTTCAGCAGAGCAGTGTGGAGCCATCCTCTGCTCGGTTACCTCATGCTCACAGGACGGCTGCCTGAAGCAGGCATTCCCTTCAAAGGCAGGAAGCAGCGGGTGAGGGTGGTGGCTAAGGCAGAGGGAAATGTATTATTCTTTCTCTCTTTCTCAAGGAACAATAAATATTTCTCATAAGACGTCTGCACAAGTCCTGCTACTCCACTACATAGAACTAGGTTTATGAAAATGTTTTGGTAGAACTAGATTATAGGTTTGTGACCATCTGTAGACTAGAAGAAGTCAGGCCGTTTTCAGTGAGATCAAGGAATCGTCAGCTGATACTGGAGGGAAATGATGGTGTCTGATAGTGGGTAAGAATGGAAGCTGTGCCTCTCGGGAGACAGCCAGAGTGCATGCCTCATATGAGGACAAGGGAGTTTGTGGACTTTCCTTTCTTCTATTAACAGGTTTTCATTATTAAGAAACTCAATATCTTTTTTTCCCCTTTGGTCAAACTCCAAAGGCCTATAAGAAAGAATCTTATTGGCTCCATGTGACCTACCAGAGAGAAATTGAATGTGATGTCAGGGTTCCTGGTGCCTCCTCTGATGAGTCACAGGTGGGAAAAACGGGAGTCTCACTCCTCAAACACTGGGAATTGTCCTGAGTCAGAGATAAACACAGCAGACACTCCTTACATCTATGTCAGGGGTTCTCAACCTTCCTAATGCCTCGAGCCTTTAAAACAGTTCCTCATGTTGTGGTGACCGCAACCATAAAATTATTTTTGTTGCTACTTCATAACTGTAATTTTGCTACTGCTATGAATCGTAATGTAAATATCTGATATGCAGGATGTATTTTCATTGCTACAAATTGAACATAATTAAAGCATAGTGATTAATCACAAAAACAATATGTGATTATATATGTGTTTTCCGATAGTCTTAGGCGACCCCTGTGAAAGGGTCGTTCGACCTCCAAAGGGGTCGCCACCCACAGGTTGAGGACCGCTGTTGTAGAAGGAATTGTGCCTGATCCTGTGGGATACAATCTATAAACTTTGTTCCTCGCCCCTAAAGAGACTACGATCTGCTTGAGGAGAAGCTGATGGTACAAATGGAGTAGATAAGAGGCCATTATAAGGTACAGTAGGCAAGCAATGCATTGAACCTAACAAGTGTTGTTGAAAATATTGGGACATGAACTGCTGCAGGAGGAAGAGAAAAGGCCTAGACATGTTTAATTCATGCAACCAACCCCCAGGGAGTCAATTATGCCACGGCTTTTTAAAATATGTATATATTTCTTTATTGATTTCAGAGAGAAAGGGAAAGGGAGAGAGATAGAAACATAATGAGAATCATTGATTGGCTGCCTCCTGCACCCCCCCTCCCCCACCCTCCGCCATAGGGGATTTAGCCCGAAACCTGGGCACGTGCCCTGACTGGGAATCAAACAGTAACCTCCTGGTTCATAGGTTAATGCTCAAGCACTGAGCCATACTGGTCAAGCCACAGCTCTTTTTTGATCACCTCTCACCCCAGGTCCACAGTCTCTTCTGATGTTATATAACACACCATTTGGGGGCCATGGGCCAATGGTATGACCTTAGAGATTGCCTCGGGAATCCTGCTTCCTTCAGGTAGCCTCCATCTTCCATTCATTTTAGCTCCGTCATCCCAACTCCACCCCCTCATTTTCTGAGTGGTTAGTGAAAACTCTATTATTAGGTACAAAGGTTTTTAAAATCTCTTTTATAGCCACAAAACAAGCATAGAACAATAAAGATTTAAATTAAAAAAAAAAAATGATTCTGCCCCTGGTCTGCTGTGAAATAAACAGCAAGTCACTTAACCTTTCTGTGCTGAAGGAATCATTTAAAGAAAAATAATATTTGTCTCTTTCCCACCTTTTCAGTGAAAATCAGTAAGATGGACCCAAAAACTTGGTAGCATTTCAGTAAAATATTTTATGAAAATATTTTATAATAACAGAGTTCAAATGGATATGTTATGTATCCTTTCTCTCCTTGAGAGAGTTAATAGCCCTTCACTTGAAAAATCCAGTTACTGAAGTCTTATAATTTCTGCTGGTCATCAGAGAATTCAGAAACACTACGAATCCATTTAAGAAAAAAAAAATGTTCACACCCTTAAATGAATTACAGTCAGCAGGACTAAGATCTAATTAGAAATGCTGCTGCCATCTAAGATTACTTATGAGCCAAAAACAAATTGCTTAAACCAAACAGAGTGACTCCCCAAGGCCCTTGAAGAGTGTTTGGGTTCTGAACACGGTTAGTATTTTCCTCCCAGACTTAAGCACCCAGATCTGGGTCCACTATTGCCACAGAGGGGGTTTTGTTTTTAAATCATTGAATGTTATTCAGGACTATCCCCAGGAAACAGACCCTTAGAAACAGGAAGACCTTGTAAAAATGTCTCCTTTTAGGAGAAAGAAGAGAAGTCAGGAAAAGGAGCTGCACGCTAGACAAGGAATCCACCAGGTACTAGACAGCATTACTCAGGGATGCAGTTGAAAATGACTTCCTTTTTAAAGCCTTCCTTGATTCCATATAACTCTTCACTTCTCCATGCTGAAAATTGCCAGGGCTGATCATTTTAAATCTTTTCCTAACACTTATTTTACTGACTTACACTGCTGTTAGTTATTGCCCCATTAATCTTTCTCCCCAAAATTGTAAGTTCTTGCACATTTTTGTCTCCTCCTCACCCTCTCC
>NW_006285248.1:3747697-3749670 GCF_000327345.1 Myotis davidii | reverse complement strand
AGCAGAGGTGAAATGCTAATATTTTAAAGACCTTTTCAAACCCCTCCATAGATTTGTCCTCAGAGGTTTTAGTTAGGATCATAACCTTGGGTCAGGTTGATGTTTGACACACTAGAGAGCATTTCCTTACTTTCCACGAGATCTTGTTTTTGCATGAGCCTGAACCTTTATAATAGCCACCTCTTTAGAATTAAGAGTGTCTACAAGTTTCATGTGCATTTTTTATAGGGATTCCAGCAGAGATAAGAAACACCTTTCGTTTCCAAAGTCAAATACTATCCAAAAGCATACCTGCTATTCGTATATACATTTATTTTCTGGTCTGTCACTAATTGATAAGTAAAAGCATTATGTTCTGACACCTGAGATGATTTAACTTCAGGTGACTTGACTTCATGGCAACTCATTTCTTACAGCCGCTTCACCTTTGACTCAGCTATAAAAGCGGCTTTCCTTGTCTTAAGGGTAATACCCTTTCTGAAAAACTTATTGTGGTATTGATAGGTACTATTGGGAAGTAAGAGACCGAAGTTTTGTTGATGGCCATGGAGCCACGAACAGTTAGATACCCTTGTCTATTGTTTTTTAATACTGAGAGGATGAAAGTGCTACGAGGACTAATGGAGGACAGGACAAAGCCTTTGGATATAAGGCTTCACTATAGAATCGAGGTTTTCCTTGTTCTGGCTTTAAGGGCTATTGGGGAAAATTTGGACAATAGCTTGGTAGGATCTATCTCAACTTTAACAGGTTCTTTTCCAATATTATTTTATGTTAGTAAAATGTTTAGCCCACAGAGTGCCCAATACATTGTCAACATCTTTATTTAGGGTCCTCATTAAATATAATGGATAAAGGAAACATGTAACAGATAAAACTTGATTATGAAGAGACAAGTTCTCTGGAACCTGAAAAAATAGTCTACAAGGCATGCATTTAATTTTACAATTTCCATTTGAAAAGATGTGGACATCCTTGGGAGTCTCTGCTTTTGTATTAGTTTTCTGTTGCTGCTCTAAATAACCCACTGTCTTAAAACAACTCCAATTTCTATGGGTTAGATTAGAAGGTTAACAGAGGTCTCACAAGGCTGAAAATCAAGATAGATAATTAGCAAGGGGTTCTAGTAGAGAATCTAGTTTCCTTACCTTTTCCAGAGGCTCCCCACATTCCTTTGCAGTGAGCTCTTCCTCCAACCACCTCAGATCTCTGCGGCTCTTCCATAGCTGTGTCTCCGTCTGAATCTCTTCTTTCTCGCCCTCTTCTCTTTTAAGGACCCTTGTGAATACATTGGACCCACCTGGGTAATCCAGGATACGCTCTACTTTAAGGCCAGCTGATTCACACACTCAGTTCCCTCCGCAAACTTAATTACCATTTGCCTTGTAATCTAAGATAGTCATAAGTTAAGATTTGGACTTCCTTGGGGGGAAGCATTGCTCTGCCTACCATAGCCTATTACATTTACTGGGGTGATATAGAAGAGAAAGGGATGTTTTTAGTGAAGGGCCCAAGGATTGTAGTTAATGTCTGGGAGCTAGGGAAACTGAGGGTTATTTGAACAGTTACCACCTGTGTTGTAGGTTTACTCTGAGGAAGCGGCTGAGCAAAGTTGGCAGGATTTAATTAACATAGAAAGTCAGCACCTGTATCTACCAGGCACCGGGATTCTCCTTATGACAAACACCACTTCCGTACAACAAATGCAAAGTGAAAGCACACAGCAAACAAAAAGGGATGGAAATAAATGGCCTGATTCCAGCAAGAATACACAGCAAATGGGAACCGATAACAAAATCCAGAAGCCAGACTGTGACTAAATAGCGGAGGAACTCCATGCCATGAGAGCAGAGTTCAGGCTCGCTGCTGATTTATCACTTTGGCATTAGCCCACCAACATGAGCCGCAAGGCACAAGGGACCTCCCTAGATACCGTCCCTGGTGGAAGGCTGAATTCTGCACCTGTGAGCCTC
>NW_006285248.1:3742055-3745720 GCF_000327345.1 Myotis davidii | reverse complement strand
GCTCTTCACCATTCAAATTACCCTTTAGATGCCTGTCATGATCACACTAATTCAGAGCCACACGTAGAAAGGAAATTTAAAAGGTGTTCTAGATATCTTCTACATGATAATGAGGAAACCCTAAGAGAGGTGGACAGTAGTAGTGAATAACCCAATAAGACTAAGGTGTTTGAACAAAAATGCCCTTATTGCATACTAATTATAAAGGGTCTTGTAATCATGATATTCGGTATCAAAACAATTTTAGTAGATATTATCATTCTGAGGTGCTGGAAAAGTCTTATTTCTGGCTCTGAATGTTTGTTTCTTGGGTTTTCACTTTATAGTTATTAAGCCACATGTATTTTATTCATTTTTCTATATGTAATAGTTTACAATAAATGAAGAAAAGTTATTAAGCTCAAAGACAGTATATTCAATGCATAGCCTATATTATTTCAATTTAGGGAACTCAAATTATAATCTTTCCAAAATCAAGCTATCTTTCAGAAAAGAGATCTTCTAGTCGGTTGCATAGAGAAGTTAGTAGCGTTCTGATGCATTTGTACTGCTGACGACCAAGTCCGATCAGAAATGATGGACTTTCATTTATCTTCAGCTGATGGAGCCAGAAGCAAAATATGTGAATGCTGTGCTTTGAGTAGCCAAAGACACGGCAGCACTTACTACTGCCCCCACTCAGCTCTTGATTCTCTTCAGGAGAAGAGATGTCTTATCATCACTCTTCCCAAATCAGGTGATTATATCTAAAAGAGGGTAAATTTCTGAGATTTCCTCTGCCATTTAGCAAATCTGCTGATGAAAGCTGCAGCTGTGAATTCCCTCATGGGCACTGTGCCTCAGCTGGACACATGACAGAAATACTTGATAAAGAATGACTCGAGGTGTAAGAGCAAATTGCATAGGCAAACAGATTGATTTTTTTATTTCATAAGTTCAGGCTACTGACTCCACTTTCAGTGTCATAAACTGAGACTCAGAAAGGGTTGCTAGGTGGCCTAAGGTCTCATGTCCAGTGAAGACAGAAGGTGAGTCTGGATTCCTGTCTCTTTGCAACCATAGTAAAACAAAGACTTATATTTTTGATATTTATTTTATCTATTTAAATGCCATTTAACAAAGAAAAATCAACCAAAAAAATGAGTTCGCATGTCACCTCTGACACGTGTGTCGTAGGTTCGCCATCACTGCTTTAGAGTTTATCCCACTGTATCACCATTAGAATTACACAGAGTTAGTTCTTTCAGGGGTCAGAGTCCTCAATGGAAGTGAAAAAAAATTTTTTTCAGAAGGAACTGGATATAAAATGTTAAGTGTTAGCATAAACTACTAGCTAAGAAAATCCAGCTTAATTTCTTAGTACTGGATTAGCACTTTCAAACTGTGACAGTTAAATAGCCCAAAGATTAAAAAGCAAGTAGCCTTATTACAACTCTTGATTAGCTCATTTGAAAAATTTATGAAAATGCAACTAGACCTTTTTAATGGCATTTGTTACCCATTGTCTTTCCTGTATTTGACTGCTAACTTCATAATAGAAAATGAAAATGATAAAATTTAATGATTGAAGTATTTCAAAACAGCAACCAGTACAGCCTACATTTTACCTCTCTCCCAGCGGCAGAGTATCTATTATGCACAGTTGGACAAACCACTGGGTCCCAAATGCAGAGAATAGTCCTCTTATCTCCCTGTGAGTCATGCACTGAGAATGAGAACAGCAACATTATACACAGTGTGCATTCAGAAGTTATGTCTGGGTATAATCGATTAAATATTGAGTAGAAATGTGAATACTGAACATGGAAATGTCAGATGCATTTAAATGGACTCTAGAAATTCACATAGAAAAAAAAATATTTTCTAATGGACTCTAGAAATTCACATAGAAAAAAAATATTTTCTTCAGGATTCATCTCATTCTTGAAATAGGGCCCTCATGAATAAAACTAAAGTTTACTTTTTACTATATTTTCTCCATCCTCACTACTTTTTCCACTCCATAAAACCATTTTCTGTATAAAACCTTGTTAATTATCTGTAAAGACCTTACACTTGGATGTAAGCTCCCTCCTGGTGTATTGAAGAAGCCACACGTGATGCTCTTTCTGTGTAATTCTTCAGAATTTTAGAATGTACCTGGAGTTCATCTTATTGAATGAGAGCTACACACCTACACAAGACAATTGAACTAAAATCTACGTTTCATGTTAAAATGAAATGGGCTTTACACCATGGCCAGTGTTCTCTGTATTTAGAGCATTGCCCTGTGCATGGAAGGGTCATAAGTTTGATTCACAGTCAAAGGCAGGTACTTGGGTTACAGGTGCTATTGCCGGCCCCAGTTGGGCCGGCAACCAATTGTTGTGTCTGTCTCCCCTCCTTCTGCCCTCCCCTGTACTCTCCCTAAAAATCAGTGGAAAATATATCCTCAGTTGCGGATTAACAAAAGAAAAGAAAGAAATAGGTTTTAAATGCAGCATGCTTCACAATAGACAAGATATGGAAATGGCGTGTCAATGAATGAGTAAATAAAAAGGATATGATATATATAAAATACGCACATTATTTGATACACATACACACACACAGTGATACAATGGAATACCTTTTCAGCTCTGAGAACAAAAATATACTATCATTTGCAACAAGATGGATGGAACTTGAGGTGATTATGCTAAGTGAGATAAGCCAGACAGAGAAAGACAAATGCTATATGATCTCTCTTATACATAGAATCTAAAAAGAGTGGAACTCAAAGAAACAGGGTGGAATGGTGGTTACCAGGGGCTGAGGAGTGGGAGATCTAATACACAACACAGTAATTACAGGCAATACAACTGTATTATCATCAAGCTTGCTAAGAGAATAGATCTTAAATGTTCCCACTAGAAGAAATTAATATCTGACATGACAGAGGGGTTAGCTAATGCTACAGCAGCAATCATACTGCAATATAAATGTATCAAATCATGTACTGTACCCTTAGATTTCACAACGTTAGATGTTAATTATAGCCAAATAAAAATTGATAAATAAATTCCTCTCTTGGTAGCAAATGGGCACCACTCTTATAAACACCATTAATGGGTTTACAAACGTTTCTCAAAATGCATTACGTAAGTGCTATCTAAAAAATAGTAAGATAAAGAATAGAAAGAACAACCATCTAATTCACTTCTAGATTAATAATTGTGAAACAGTTTTAATAGGCAGAGCTATTTAGAAGCAGTTGCGCTTCAGTTAAAAAAGCAAACTATAGCATTTACACTTTTAAATGCCAATAGAAACTATTCTGAAGAAAGGCTAACTGTTGGTAACATCTTATTGCTTAGAATAAATGTGTTTTATTCTAAGAGTAGTTAGGGTTTTTTTTGTTTTGTTTTGGTTTTTGTTTTTAAGATAAATTATGGTTTAGTTGCTCTGTGTCAAATACTTATTAAAACAAATTTTAGGTCCTGACCGGTTTGGCTCAGTGGATAGAGCATCAGCCTGCGGACTCAAGGGTCCCAGGTTCGATTCTGGTCAAGGGCATGTACCTTGGTTGTGGGCACATCCCCAGTGGGGAGTGTGCAGGAGGCAGCTGATCGATGTTTCTAACTCTCTATCCCTTTCCCTTCCTCTCTGTAAAAAAATCAATAAAATATATTTTTTTAAAAACAAAT
>NW_006285248.1:3733085-3741516 GCF_000327345.1 Myotis davidii | reverse complement strand
TGGGCCATGAAGAGCTGTGATGATTATTAGTCTATTCCATTTATGGTGTTCTTGAATCTAAGCACCCATCACATATTTTCAGGAAACCAGAAAAAGAGCATGTGTGTCGCATTATAAACCACTCTTTCAGGTGAGGGTGCTGAATTATTTAATAAAATATCAATTTATTGAAAGAGTTATGGAATAGGAAGCTTCCATCATTCTGTATTTTCTCAAGCAAGACAGAAGAACTACTGTCACTTGAAAGCCTAATAAACTAATTCATCTTTTCAAAGAACAGCATACTCAAAAGGGCTGCAACACTGTTAGCGATCTTTTCTTTTTCACATGGAAAGAGTTATTATCCGGTTATTTTCAACCTAAATGTTCTAAATAATCCATGAAACCAATGAACACCTTCTAAGTCAGCACAGCGACATGCACTCCTGAATACTAGCAAGCAATGGCAGACAGCTGAGTGACAGACGGGAGAAAGACCTGTGTGAGATAAACATAAAAACCAGTTCACTGTTATTGACGTTACGAAGTTGCAACTTCAAGCAACTGCAGCAGTCACCCAGGTGTTTTTAAGATTAGTCTTAAAAAAAAAACACAAATTAAAATATATAAAAACCATGGTCAAAGATAGAAAATGACACACAATTGACCTGAAAAGTCAGACACAGGCAGGATAGCAACATTTACTCTATTATAATGCTCTTCTAGGGTGTGTATAATACATTTTAGAAAGAACTACCATAAAGAAACCTAAATCACATTATAGCTGTACATATATTTTATTTAGATATATTTTATTATTTTGCTATACATTTAAATGAACAGATTAGTATCTATTTACATTTCATTGGATATCACAGTTCATATAACTTCTAATAAAGAAAATACTTTGGATATTAATAAAGTGAAGCATCTGAAATAAAATAAAACACATTTTGTGCTCTATACTAAGTAGACAAATCATGTGAATATTTCCCCCTTGAGAATAAATATAATTAAAAGTAATCATTGAATAGTTTTATTTCTAGCATTGTAAGACCTAATATCCCCATGAAAATAACAAAATGTGTGGAATAAAATTATAAAAAACATTATGAATGTTGGCATGAGACGGCAATACAGTGAGGAAATCAGGACAGCAAATGAGCCAAGGTAGAGACCAAGAGAGGGTCGTGGAATACCTAAAGTTGCCCTTGTGCTTCTGAGCATTTTCCAAAACCCAGTTAACTTGACCTTCCAGGGTTCAGGGACAGGAAAGTTAACTCAGCCTCACTTTATCTCTCTAAGACTGTGGTTCTCAACCTTGGCTGCACAGTAGAATCACCTGGGAATCTTTTTAAAGTCCTGATTTCAACTGCTCTAAGAGGAAGTCTTGGTAAAATGGTGGACTATGAAATCTTCATCCCAACAAGTCTACAATTAAACTGTCAGTCTCAAAACTACAAGCTCAATGGAGAGGAGAAAATTTCTCTCATGAATTTTAAACCACAAGCTATCCAACATGTAGGATTTTTTTTTTCTTTTTAACTAGTTCCTACCATCTGAGTCGCCAAAACTTAAGAATTATGTTCTAAATGTGCAAATTGCTAATGTAAATACTTTCAGGATGAATTCACCTTCAACCCAGCTTTCACACAACTTCCACAGATCAAGTTCCAAGGAAACTATATACCTATTGCTAACAAGAATTAAATATGTGTGATGGTAAATTTTATGGGTCAACTTGACTGGGCCACAGAATGCCCAAATATTTGGTCAAACATTATTCTGGGAGTGGTTTTTGAATGAGATAAAAATTCCCCACCCTGCCCTAGTCATTTTGGCTCAGTGAGTAGAGTGTTGGCCTGCAGACCGAAGGGTCCCGGGTTTGATTCTGACCAAGGGCACATGCCTGGGTTGTGGGCTTGATCCCCAGTAGGGGGCATGCAGGAGGCAGCCAATCAATGATTCTCTCCCATCATTGATGTTTCTATCTCTCTCCCTCTACCTTCCTCTCTGAAATCAATAAAAATATATTTTAAAAAATCCCACCCTAATGCATGTGACACTCCTACAATCAGTTGAAGGCCTGATTCCATAAAAACAATGACACTTGTACAGTAAGGGGCAATTCCTCCTGCCAGAGCCTGATCTGGGAAGCTGGCCTTTTCCTGCCACGGGGCTCAAACGGAAACATCCACTCTCCTTGGGTTTCAAACTTGCTGGCTTTCAGACTGGAACTTGCATCAATGGCTCTGCTGGTTCTCAGACCTTTGCACTCAGACCAGCACTACCCCATCAGATCTCCTTAGCCTCCAGCTTGACAACTGAAGATGGTTAAAATCAAACAAATAGAAACCAGACTTGAGATTCCCTGAACAGACAAAACCAATTGAGTCATATAAGCAAAACTTAATTCAGCTTATTCTGCAATACAAGCCAAACTTAATTTGGGCTACTTCTTAATACCTCTGAAAATCAAACAAAACTTAAACTGTTCCCCAAAATAGATATGAGAGAACAACTTTCTACAATACTAGTTACACACACATACTAGTTGCGCGCGCGCACACACACACACACACACACACACACATGCTAAAATCTACTTCTGCTATTTCTGAACTTTGAATAATACCCTGGAGTTTCTTAGCCTCCAAAAATCACATGAGCCAGTTACTTAAAGTCACTCATCATGCATATACACACATACACAGGTCAACTGAAACCACAAAGAAAAAATTCAAACTCACAAAAACTTTAGATATTTGGATGATCAGACATAGTATAAAATAAGAATTATTTTATTTTCAGATAAAATCAGCTTTAAAAAGTTAGTGAACAGCAAATTTGAAAGTAGCACAATAAAACCATACTCCTAGAAATGAAACTGTATACTTGAAAGCAAAATACTGATATATGTGTAAAAGAACAGCCTAGACATGGTCCAAAAAAAAAATTATTCACTGAAATATAACTGAAGAAATTAACATAAATATAGCATAGAAAACAATGAAAGTGAATTTAAGTACAATGAAAGGTAAAATGAAATTTTAAACATATCCATTCAAAATCCCATAATGTGAGGATAGAGGAAACATGGCAGAGGCACATTTTAAAAAGGAACGCCCGAGAACACTTTATCGTTGGCGAGGAACTCCCATTAACATTTAACATGCCCAATAAGTCTGAACCAGAGTAAATAAAACATTAATGTATCCCAGTGAAATCACAGAACAGCTATGGCCAGAAGGCCTTACAAGTAACCAGAAAGAAAACATTGCTTTGGGGGGACACCGACAGCTGGGCGGCGGCCACAGGCGGGGCCATGGGAAAGACTATTACCAGCCGCTGGGCCTGGCGCGTTGGAGGAGGAGACCAACGGGCCGACCGCCGCCAGGCGCTGCGCTGCCACCCGGACAAGAGCCAGGAGCCCGGCGCCGAGGAGAAGTTCAAGGAGATCGCCAAGGCCTCCAACGTGCTCAGCGACCCACGGAAGCTCGAGATCTTCGACCGCTACGGAGAGGAAGGCCAAGGGCGGTGGCCCCAGCGGTGGAAGCGGCGGCGGCGGTGCTAACGGTACCTCCTTTGGCTATGCATTCCATGGAGACCCTCAGCCCATGTTTGCCGAGTTCTTCGGTGGCCGAAATCCCTTTGACGCCTTTTCTGGACAGCGGACCGGGGAAGAAGGCATGGACATTGATGACCCGTTCTCTGGCTTCCCCATGGGCATGGGTGGCTTCACCAACATGAACTTTGTCCGCTCCCGCCCTGCCCAAGAGCCCACCCGAAAGAAGCAAGACCCCCCTGTCACCCATGACCTTAGGGTCTCCCGTGAAGAGACCTACAGCGGCTGTACCAAGAAGATGAAGATCTCCCATAAAAGGCTGAACCCCGACGGGAAGAGCATTCGCAACGAAGACAAAATCTTGACCATTGAAGTGAAACGGGGGTGGAAAGAAGGGACCAAAATCACCTTCCCCAAGGAGGGAGACCAGACCTCTAACAACATTCCAGCTGACATCGTCTTTGTTTTAAAGGACAAGCCACACAATATCCTTAAGAGAGATGGCTCTGCTGTCATTGACCCAGCCAGGGTCACCCTTCGGGAGGCTGTGTGGCTGTTCTGTGAATGTCCCCACTCCGGACGGCAGGACCATACCCATCGTGTTCAAGGATGTCATCAGGCCTGGCATGCAGCGAAAAGTTCCTGGAGAAGGCCTCCCTCTCCCCAAAACACCCGAGAAACGCGCTGTGAATGTCCCCACTCTGGACGGCAGGACCATACCCATCGTGTTCAAAGATGTCATCAGGCCTGGCATGCGGCGAAAAGTTCCTGGAGAAGGCCTCCCTCTCCCCAAAACACCCGAGAAACGCGGGGACCTCGTTATTGAGTTTGAAGTGATCTTCCCTGAAAGGATTCCCCCGACGTCAAGAACCATACTTGAGCAGGTTCTTCCAAAATAGCCACCTGTGTTCCCCAAGGACGGACCAGGGACCTTTCCGCCAGTTGTGGACCCGTGAGAGAACCGGAGGGCCCAGGGAGGGCTTTCCTACTGCCGAATGTTTTCCAGAGAATATATTACAATAAAAAAAGAAAAGAAAAGAAAAAAGAGAAAACATTGCTTTTAAAAGAGCGACAATTACCTGACATCTGACATCTCTAAATGTTTTCTGTAGGCCATGCTCAGGGAGGAGAAAAACATTATCAATCAAGAATTCAATTTCTGGCAGAAATGCTCACTCTCAGGGCTGCCATTATGCACACTACACAGTTTCCTGGCCAAACAGAGTCTTGGGGGACAGGAAAGTGGGGAGGCTGAAATTTGGGTTATGTTTTGCTTGCTAAGCCCTGATAAAAATCTGGGTCCTTTCTCATCTTTGTTATTTTTGTTCATAGCAACACACTAAGGCAGTCCATCTTCTCCAAGGTCACTATATAGCAGAAATAGCTGGGAGAGTTGCTTCATCGAAAGTGAACACTTGGTTCTTATTGACCAACTGCTTCTTATTCTCTTAATATAGTGAATCATGTCAATATCAGAAGCCAGTATGAAGTTTTTTGCATTCAATTTTATATTTTCTTTAATATAACCAGTTGTCTCAACATCATACATTGAATAATGTATTATTATTAGAAAACTGACTTACCATACTGAATTTTACCCATATATGATTTGATTGATTTCTGTCATTATGGTATTGAACTATCTATTAATTAAAATCTCACATCATTTTTTTTCTTTTTAAAAATGGCCTTAAGGATTTTCATGCATTAGTTTTAACAATAACTCCTGGAGCAGTTCAGTTGGAAAAATTTTTGAAATATGTTTTCATTGATTTCAGAGAGAGGAAGGGAGAGGGAGAGAGAGATAGAAACATCAATGATGAGAGAGAATCATCCATCAGCTGCCTCCTAAAAAGGATCAAGCCTGAAACCCCGGGCATCTGTGCTGACTGGTAATTGAAGCCTGACCTCCTGGTTCATGGGTCAATGCTCAACCACAGAGCCACACTGGCCAGGGCCAGTTGGAATTTTTATTACAATTGTATTGTTCTTATATTTATACTTAATTTTTGTGCGGGTCTAGCTAGTAAATATTTTGACTTTGTGGATCCTACGGTCCACAAAGGAGCCATACACTATATGCGAGCAAAGTGGCCAGGTGAGGAAGATTGACCGTGAATCCATCGGGGTACCTGGAAAGGGAAGCCAGATTTGAGGGGCAAGAGAGGCTTATATGGGAAGAGGAATTCAATTGTTAAACAGTTTGAAAACATTCAAGTTGGATGTAACTGTAATCCATGTGCATATGGAACTATAAGCCGGGGTCTGGGTCAGGGCTTTGGGTTGAAATACGAGTATGTACTAATCAGTGACTGAAGCCATGAATTGGATACATTTCACTGGGGACCAAATGTGAAAAAGAAAAGGTCAAAGAAACCAGGATAATCCTTGTACTAAGCATTCAGTTAGGATAATCAACTAGAAGAGCAATTTTTAACCTTTTCATTTCATGGCACACATAAACTAATTGCCAAAACCCTGGCACACTAAAAGATATATTTTTTGCTCATCTGACAAAAAATAGGTATAATTTTGATTCGTTTCCAATGGACAACTATTGTTATGTTGGCTGTTGCCTTTTTTTGAAATTTGATAATCTAAGGGAAAAGAGGTCAGTGCTCCTGACTAAATAGCCAGGTATTGCATGTTTTAAACATTCTTGTGGCACATAAATGTGCCCACCGTGGCACACCAGTTGAAAATTGCTGGGCTAGAAGCTTGCCAGAGTAAAGCATCTATAAGAAAGAACCAGGGAAGGGCAGTGTCTGTGATGTGGAGAAGGAAGAGAGTTTCAAGAATGAATGGGTGGTCAAGAGAGGTCAAAGGAAATGAAGGGTGGGGACAGTTATGGAGATGGCCCATAAGGGGGGTATTGTTCTAAGGATGTCAAGCTGAGCCTTTAGGCAAACTCTTCTGCTTTACATGAAAAATAACTAAGAAATTAGAAACAGTACAAAAAGATCTGCAGAAATATTGCTATCTAGTAAGTATAAATCTTTTGCTAAATTTATTTTGTAATTTGTGGAAGAGACATCAACACCACCTACAGTTAGCATGTGCTATAATAAGCTTTTTTTCAAGACTTCTTGGTAACTTTGGAAAAGGAATTTTATTGGGAAACAGTTCTACTTATATTTTTATATAAAGGTGAACAAGGAAGCTTGCAAGTAAGGTAAAGTGTAAAGGAAAGCCTTTTTTAAAAAAATACAAAAAATATTTTTCATTACCTTATCTGAATTCTGAGTCAAAGAGACAATGATAGAGACTTCTAGCTTTTCATGTGTATTTACTGATTAAAGTGAACTAATATTAATGCAGAGTGTGCTCTGTAGCCAAGCCTTACAATTTTTTTCCTTTTCATTTCTCAGCCAAGGACTGAAGGCTACTGTTCTGAAATAGATGGCCCAAACTGGCTGATGGTAAAGAATTTAGAATTAATATTTCAGAATTCTATTTTCAATGTGCCCTCCCTAACCACTGTCATCTCCCATGGACAGCAGACTTTCTTCCCAGGCACTCTCTTTGTCCTTCTACTGGAAGGCTTAGAGATGGATTTGCCTAAAGGATGATGGAGAGATTAGACAGCATCTCAAGGACCTTTGCTTACAGCTTTCTGATTTCATTATATTTGGGAGGACATCTGTATTTGTTTGCTGGGGCTGCAGTAACAAAATACCACAGGCTGGGTGGCTTACACAACAGGAATTTATTCCTCATAATCTGGAAGCCAGAAGTCCAAAATAAAGGTGTCCACAGATTTGGTTTCTTCAGAGGCCTCCAGCCTTCCTTGTAGATGGCAGCCTTCTTGCTGTGTCTTCACATCGTCTTTCCTCTGTGTGAGTGTGCACTTGTGTACATGTATGTTCTAATCTTCTCTTCTCATGTTGGGTTATGAGCTCATATTGGATTATGGTCATATTGGATAGGGCTCAAAATATCATCTCATTTTGCCATAATCACCTCTGCAAAGGCCCTGGGTCCAAATACAGTTTCATTCTGAGGTATACATATGAATTTTAGGAGGGGACACAATTCAGCTCATAATATTGCACGTTATGGCTTAAAATGGCAGCTGATTTTGCAGGCAGATTTAGCTCGCACTGATACACTGCAGGCTCCATAGCTCTGCTCCACCTTGCTGCTTCATGTACTACCCTTTGGATTTGAAAGATTCCACAAACATGTCCACAGTTGGATTTATGTGCTTCATAAATATGTATATATTTCTGTGGAGGTATTTTAAACTAAGTTATAAACATTATAACACTCACTTCTAAATATCTGATTATCTCTAAAGTACAATTATTTTCCTATTGAATTTATTTGTGATTTTATGAAATATTTATTCTCAAACATGAATTCAATTTTTATATTTTCCTTAAGCACTTATTTTTGCTCTCCCCTTTTTAATCAAGTGTGCGTAATAATATCCTCTAGGTTGGCATTTCATCAACATTTTATAATAAATCACTTTGTGGTTAAGTAACATTAGAAAATGCTGATTAGGTTAATCTCAAGGATGTGGTTATGCATCATTATTCATCATTTAGTAATACTACATTGATGTTAGTCACCCAGGTAAAGTTTGTTGATGCTATAGTTTTGTGATTTCTGTCCATGTGAAACCAAAAAGAATCATGCCTCAAGGATAGTAAGTTTTAAATATTATTTTTAACAACATTTTTTAGCTCTTTTAGTTTGAGCCCTTCCCTACTTTATTCCTTGGAGATACCCTCCCCCCGACCTTTTCTTTTCTGGGCCGTGGTCATGTTTCCCCAGAAAATGTATTTTCTTTATTCTTTTTTTTTAATATATTTTTTATTGATTAAGATATTACATATGTGTCCTTGTCCCCATGTTACCCTCTATCCCCACCCTCCCTCCTTC
>NW_006285248.1:3723253-3731482 GCF_000327345.1 Myotis davidii | reverse complement strand
TCCCCCTCTTCCCTCCCCCCTCCCCGCCAAGATCAAGGAGGGGAGGGGAGCTGGTGGCAGGGGCTGAGCCCCCCTTGGACCCTTAGTGGATCCCACAGTGCCTCTGGGTCTCCCTGTTCTCCAGGAAGGAGAGTGTGTGCTTTGGGGAGCACCCGGGAGGATGTTCCACTCCAGGTTCCTTGATGGTGGCTCTCAGTGTGCTTTTCTTTCCTTCTAGTTGTAGAATTTACAGTCAGCCAGGCTTCCTGTGGTTCTGGATGATGTCCGTATTATTTTTCTGAGGTATTAATCAATTGTTGTGAGCGGCATCAACTTCCCGGTGTTTATCTCTGCCGCCATCTTAGTTTCTCTTCTTTATTCTTAATACCTGGTCATATAAATGAGTTCACCCCTACCCCTCTTTTCTATCTTTATTCATAGCCAGTTCTACATAATAGAACCATTGTGTAGTTAGCTTGCACATACACTCCCAGCCCAGAATCCTACAAGGATATTCACTGTCTTCTTCCTCAAACTACATGAAACTAGAACTCCCCATTATCATATCTCTTTACCAGCATTACAAATTAAAATCCTACTGGTCTGTATTTGTCATTTTTTATATATAAGGCTCTATTTTTTAGCCTAGTGCTCTTTGAGTTTAGTCAAATATATTTGACAACTTTCAAGCAAGTGTCTGCCATCAAAGCCTTCACATATGACACTCACCCTAACCAGAATGCCCTCCCAATTTCTTTTGAGAAACACTGTTATATTTTCTTTTTTAAAAATGTCTTTATTGATTAAGTTATTACATATGTGTCTTTATCCCCACATTGCCCCTCCCCATCCTCCCCCAATCATGCCCTCACCTCCCTGTTGTCTGTGTCCATTGGTTAGGCCTATATGCATGCATATAAGTCCTTTGGTTGATCTCTCCCCTTTACCCCCACCCTCCCCTACCTTCCCTCTGAGGTTTGACGGTCTGATCAATGCTTTTCTTTTTCTTTTTCTTTTTCTTTTTGCCACTCTACCATTAAAGTTTTTTATTGATGATCTTTTCAAAATAGGCATTTGTGTTTTATAATCTGATTATATGTACTGTTTTGTATTACATTTTCATTTAGTTTTTTTTAACTGTTTTATTGCTTAAAGTATTACAAAGAGTATTACATATGTCTCCTTTTTTTCCCACCCTTAACAATCCCCCGGCCTCCCCTACCCCCTAGTGTCTTATGTCCATTGGTTATGCTTATATGTATGCATACAAATCCTTCGGTTTATCTCTTACTCTCCCTCCCCTCTCCCCCCCGCCTGCCCCTCAACCCTCCCTGGCCTTCCTACTGTAGTTCGACAGTCTGTTTGAGGCAGCTCTGCCTCTGTATCTATTTTTGTTCATAAGTTTATAATGGTCTTTATTATCCATGAGTGAGTGAGATCATGTGGTGTTTTTCCTTCATTAACTGGCTTATTTCACTTAGCATAATGCTCTCCAGTTCCATCCATGCCATTGCAAATGGTAAGAGTTTCTTCTTTTTTACAGCAGCATAGTATTCCATCGTGTAGATGTACCACAGTTTTCTAATCCATTCATCTACTGATGGGCACTTAGGCTCTTTTCAGATCTTAGCTATGGTGAATTTTGCTGTTATGAACATATATATAACAGATACAGTCCTTTGTTGCATATATTTTAGAAGCTAAAAGGATGAGCATGTATAGCAATCATGCTGCCCACCTTAGGAGGGAACATTAAAAAAACTCATAGTGTTGCTATGAAAAAGGTAGGGCAGGTATAGGCAAATACAATTTTCTCTGGAAACTATATCCTGTAAGGAATCTGCATTGTAAGGAAATTGTATTAAGTGCATAATTTCATTTTTAGTAGGGACTCATTTAAAAATAAATGCCATAAGAAAATTAGACACAACATGTATTTTTTAAACAGAATATTTCTGCCATATAAAGAATCTGTGTAGATGATGTATAATATATAGTGAGATAGGAAAATTTTGTTGCCTGCAATGACACCAAGGAGATAAATGACAGTATTACCAATGAGCGTCCGTAGTGGTGGTGACCTGTGCCAATCCTCCCTTCAATCAATAAAAATGTGCTTGATTGAAGGGTTGTTTTTTTTCCCTCAGGGAAGCCTAAACAGTTACTTCACTAATGATCCCAATTTCGACCAGTGACCCAGAAATGAAACACTACACCTCACAAAACTCTTAGAGTGCACTATAAACAAGACTTACAAAATGTCATGTCCTTGAAAACATGAAATCTGACATGCTGGTATGTATCCTATACTCAGAATTGGGTTCAGAAAGAAATTGTTTAATGGGCCACAGAAGGAGGCTAGGTTTATTATTAAAAAGAAACTCCCTTATAAGTAAAACAATAGAAAATCTGAAATGTGAAGTTTCTGTGGTACAAGATCGACCACTCAATTCCTTTCATAACCTAGTGGTGCCATTTAAAGATTATTTATAGCTCTGAGGAGACTACGTAGTTTTTGAAAGGTGTTGATCTGGGAAATCTTAGAAAGTCCAGGTTTGTTCACATACAAAAAGTAATTTAGCACTAGCTGATTGCCTGATTTTAAAAATTTCAAATAATTATGATGACCCATTTCTTAAGAAAACAATTTTGCTTGACAATTTATATCTTGAAATGTACTGTTTTTTTATTCTCATAGCCAAAGAGAAATACAAATTTAAATCTAACAAATATTCAATTTCATTATAGTATATATGAAAATGATGTTGATATTATTTATTCTTTATCATTTTTATGTTTTTGAGGAAGGTCTTTTATCATACATGATTTGCAAATAGTTCATTGCATCCATGTTTTGCCTCCTCGCTCTCTTAACAGTATTTTTTAAAGTCCAATTTGTCAGTTTTTTCTGTTATGGATTTTTCTTTTGATATTTTAATCTAAGTAATATTTGCTTAAACCAAAGTCACAAAGGGTTTAGTCCTATATTTTACTCTGTAAGTTTTATAATTTTTCATTTACCATTTAGGTCTGTGGCACAGTTTGAGTTAAAGTTTAAACATGATGTGCTTCATATGCAGGTTCATTTTTTGCATATGGATATCCAGTTGGTATTGCACCATTTGCTGAAAAACTTCACTGTATGCATTGAATTGCATTTGCACCTTTGCTGGCAAACAATGGATGATCTCTCTGTAGGTCTATTTCTGGATTCTCCATTTAGTTTCCTTATCTATATATGTATACTTGTGCCTATTCCAGCTGTCAGCAAATTATTTCTATAAAAGGTCAAATAATAAATATATTAGACATTTTTTCTTTTATTTAATTTTAGTGAATTTAACTTTAAATTTACATAACCACATGGGACCAGCATCTACCATATTGGACTGAGCAAGTGTAAAAGGAAGTAGACATCTTATTTATATCAGTATTTGATAACTCAAGGGTACATACTGTAATCACTATACTAGGGGATTAAAAAATGAAAAACGTTTAATTACTAAGCTTATTAGGTGTAAAGGTAGAATGATAAACATATTAATTTAATCTCAAAGAAATCAATTTAAAAAGAATAGAAATCAAATATTTAAACATCACTAAAGGAAAAGCATTTAAAGCTATACTATAGAAACACAAGCAAAGCTGATTTAACTATATCATTAAACATATAGGTTTTAATGGAAAAAACTTTACTATAGATGAAGAGGATTTTTACAGTGTTAAAGGTTTCAGTCTGTGACAACATCATAACAATTTTACTTTTATATACCCTAAAATGTAAAAAGTAAAACTGGACAAAACTAAAATCAGAAACAGATCATTTGACAATCATATTGCAAGATTTTAACAAATATCTGTCAATAACAGATAATACATATGTTATAACATGTAATAATATGATAAATATAATATTGTTTTATAGATACATATATATAATTTACAATAGCCAAACCCAGGAAAATGACATGTTTTTAAGGTTTTTTAAAAAGCAAATCTAAACTACCGTGTTAAAAAGAAGAAATTTTTTTAAGAAGAGCGGGGACAACGGCGGGCGAGCAGGAGAGTTGCAAGTCCCTGAGCGGGCTGCTGAGCGGCCTGGCCCAGAAAGATTTCCACGGGCACCCGGGCATTACAGACATTACGGAGGAGCTGCTGCGGAGCCAGCTCTACCTGGAGGTGCCGCCTGAGGAGTTCCGGCCTTTTCTGGAGAGGACGAGGGGGATTCTTAAGTCTGTTGCATCTGCAGACATGGATTTCGACCAGCTGGAAGTATTCTTGACTGCTCAAACCAAAAAGCAAGGAGGGATCACATCTGATCAAGCTGCTATCATTTCTAAATTCTGGAACAATCATAAGACAAAGATCCGAGAGAGCCTGAGGAACCAGAGCCGCTGGGACAGTGGGCTTCAGGGCCTACGCTGGAGAGTTGATGGCAAATCACAGTCGAGGCACTCAGCTCAGATACACACCCCTGCTGCTATAATGGAGCTGGAAATAGGGAAACGTGGACAGGAATCTGAATTTCTGTGTTTGGAATTTGATGAGGCCAAGGTCAACCAAGTTCTGAAGAAGCTCTCAGAGGCAGAGAAAGCATCAGCACACTGGTGCAGCCAGCCTAGCTGAAAATGGACCTGTTGAAGCAAAGGTGTTCATGATCTGTTTTGTTTTCTTTAAATATTATTCACCCATTAGTATTAAATCCTCAAATTCAAATTTGCCTGCCTCTGCTTGCTGGGACTTATTTTTTCCATTTGCTCTTATAGTTGTTCTACTGCAAAGACTCTTATACTTCAGCATGTAGAGGGACTTGTAATAGCATTTCTTTTTTAAAGGAGCTGTCCCGAACCCTATCCTCAGAGACTTGGATTCAGGTTGGCTGGGGTCAACTTTAGAAACCCATACTATGGTGGTTTGTTCCTGAGTAGAATTTCAGGAATATATACATGATAAATTATAAAAGAATTAGAAAACATTTTATACAAGCAAATACAAAGCTGACCAAATACTGTGTATCTTGAGCTGACACCTAGAGATTTGCTGACCCTTGACAGTAAAACCAGAGATGCTTCTGGAACTGACTCAGGTATTTGAGTTAGTTCTACCCAAATCTGGGGGATCTGGTTTGATCTGAGCTACTGAGAAACATGGGCTTTTTTAGAACCTAGAAATAAATTGACCTCATTACAAAGGGACTCGCTCACCTCAAGTCAGGACTGGGGGAAGAGAAAAATGTCACTGGAGGTGATGTGAGGTTCTTTACCTCAGAAAATGTTACTTGAGTCATCAAATAAAACCTCTTTAAGAAAATATCTGCAGCCCAGCCGATGTGGCTCAGTGCTTGAGCATCGGCCCATGTACCAAGAGGTCACTGGTTCGATTCCCAGTTAGGACACATGCCCGGGTTGTGGGCTGGCTCCCCAGTAGGAGGTGTGCAGGAGACAGCCAACCCATGTTTCTCTCTCAGTGATGCTGCTTCTATCTCTCTCTCCCTCTCCATTCTCTCTCTAAAATCAATAAAAACATATTTTTAAAAAAAGAAAAAAAAAAAGAAGGAGAGAGGGTGCTTGGTTGAGGACAGAAAGCAGTCCCCTTATATACCAAAAATAAATGTGTAAGGTCTTGACCTGGGCAGTGATCATATGGACATTCTCTTGGAGGTCATTTATTGGGCTATGTATTTATGTTTGCCTACTTTCTTTCAGTCTGTGTTTTATTTCAGTATTTGCTAAATCGTGATGAAAGGAGACTGGACTTAGAGTGGTAAACACACAATACAATATACAGATGATGTATTATAGATTCCTAAACACACACACACACACACAAACAAATTAAAAAACAAAACAAATATTCACTTCTAGTCAAGATGGAGTAACAGAGGCCAAATTGACCCCATTGCCTGAAACAACAGCCAAAAAAATGGGCAAATATATGAAACAACAGTTTCAAAACCCTGAATGTCAGTCACTGAGGGATAGTTACCCCAGAGAGCTAGGAAACAAAGGAGGTGAGCCCTACAATTAGCCCCTCTTATGGTCTGAGAGAGTTTCTAGCTGGAGGAGCAAAGGGGGAATTCAAACAGAGCCAGGGAGACATCAACAGAAGCCCTGGAGACCAATGTAGCCCCAGTTCCCAGGACCAAGGCCCAGAAGCAGAAAGGCTGCATGGAGAGGGAAACAGAGATCTGCAGGGCATCCCCGGTGGGAGCTCAGCAGCGTTCTGAGGCACACATGCAAATGAGGAAAACATCCAAATCTGGGGAAAGAACCATCTGAAAGGACCCCCCGGGACAGTATGGAGCCATGGGAAAGACACACCAGAGGATAGTTACTGAGTGACTCCTGTATGCCAGGTAAGCTGTCATGTATGTCTTACCTTTACAATGACCTGTAAGATCAAAGAGATAAATAACACCCTCATTTTACAGAAAGGAAGCTGGGGCTCCAGAAGGTAGGACATGCAGGGTTACACAAGTAGTAAATGTCAATGCCAGGACTCAAGATTAAGTCTTCTAACCTAAAAACACATGTCTTTTGTAGTTTTCTGTGCTCTCTCTCCTTACTCCATAGCCTGTGATCGACAAAATTCAGAGAGAATTAGCTTTTCTTGACTTACATGCTGGAGATCTCCTCCCTCCCTTACCAAACAATTGCTTGAAACTTGCACACGACACTTAAAACGTACTCCACTGATCTTAAGAATGCTGCAGCTTTCCTTCATCCTTTAATTCAAGTTCAACCTTCTTTAGAGGAGGGTTACGGTTTTTGATTCATTGAAAAATGAATTGAGTACCTATGGTACAACAGAACAAACTCTGTAAAAACATTTACACAGAGTTTTAAATATTTGTGTTTTTTTAATTTAAAATTTTTATTGTTTGAAGTATTATATATGTCTTCTTCCCCACCCCACTCCCCCATTGACCTCTCCCCAGCCACTCCCATCCTGGGTTTGTGGGTTTTTTTTTTATGAATGTTTCCCCTATAAAACCTTTTCCATCTTCAAGAATGTAAGTGAAATCCAGGCACCTTAATTAAGTCATCCCTGAAGTCAGCATCAGATAACATCTCACAAGGTTTGGTGGAATGAATGAAGGAAGTCCCTATTTGAAGAATCGTGGAGCTGGGGCTAGTGTGGGCCGTCTCAAATTGAGCAATACCAATGAAGTGTCTGTCCTTAATCTGGATCACTGGAATCCTGAATCTAGATCCAAAATCTCACATTTTTGTTTGTGCAGTTTTCCTGGGGGAACCTAACAGCTTTCTACAGATTTCAGAAGGAGTTTGTAATCCAGTAAAGATAAGAAACTTTTACTCAATACTAGTAGTTCTCAAAGTATAGCCTCTGGGCCGCCACCACCACCAGCACCAGGGATCTTACAAAAACTGCAAGCGCTTCAACCTCCCCTAGACCTGCGGAGTCTGAGGCTATAGGGCCTTGCGATGCGTGTTTTCAGGAGCCCTCCAGGTTATTCTGATGCATGCTGAAGTTTGAGAACACTGCTCTAAGAGTTCCTTGGATTTATCTCAGAAAGCCACTAGTTCTCATCTGGCGGACAAAGGCTTTCCCTCATCTTCGTAGATCCTCCTCCAACCCCCGCCCCCCCTTTTTTTGGTCTTGTTCAAGTTCATCTTTAATATTCTACTTAATACAGGAAGCTTTCCAAGCCTGGAGGAATTAAATTTGGTTTCTCCCATCATCTGGAAAGAGCCACCTCCCCCACCTCCTACCCTATCTCCGCACAGGATATTCACATTGTTTCTTAAAAGAAAAATAAATAAATACAGAAAACCAGAATCAAAACTTCAAACCAACCATAAAAAGCACTGGGTGTGTGGTGTGTGTTTGGACAATATGTGCATAAACATGTGGCATGTTTATTTTAGCGTTTTAGAGCTTAAACGTCTGGACTAAAGGGATTATAACATATATATACTCATGGGCAACAGAAGAGCCAAATATATTTTTAAATACTGGATAATAGTAAAAACGCACCCACTTTCTGATCCTGCCCTGTTATCTGCTATAGAATCACAGGTCTGAGCTTAGTTAGCGTTAATGTACTTGCTTGCATTTAAACATGTTTATCAGAGGTTATGTCCCCATGGTGCTTTAGCCACTGCATGGAATATATAAAAGCCTCGACCTCTATTCCCATGGTCACTCTCCTGTGGAATTCTGTGCTCTGGCTTGCCTTTCCCTGGGAAGAAAAACTGAAAACGTTCTTGGTACTGAGCCATGCTCCCC
>NW_006285248.1:3696577-3722428 GCF_000327345.1 Myotis davidii | reverse complement strand
AGAGGGGGAAATAGTGCAACAGAACCAACTCAGTTTTTAATTATAGTAATAATTTGAGGCACAGCCTCCGATGGAGAAATAGTTATGAAGGATCTAACTAAAATCTATGAGATCAGCCCTGGCCAGTATGGTTCAGTTGGCTGAGTATCATCCCTTGGACTGCAGAGTTCCCCATTTTGATCCCCCGTTAGGGCACATGCCAGGATTGTGGGCTCCATCTCCAATAGGGGGCGTGCAGCTGATCGATGGTTCTCTCTCGTTGGTGTTTCTCTCCCTTTCTCTCTCTAAAATCAATAAAAACGTGTTTGTTTTTAAAAATCTATTAAATCAGTATTACTGATTTTTTCGTTTTGCTTTAAGCTCCAATATGGGTTGCCCAGCGCTATTACTGATCGTGTCTTGATTTAAAATTTTGTTCATTATGGATTATAATTTTTAAAAATATTGTGTTAAAATATCATTTATCTTGATTACTGAGTTTTGGAGCATCCCTTAAATTTCACAGCCAACTTGAGTGTCTCACTTGCCTCACCCTAGTCCTGGCCCCATAGATCATACTGTTCCTGCAAATTTGGTTGGATACTATCAGAATAAGAGATGGAGAAACAGAGGTGTTTCTTCCAGATAGAGAGTCTAATTAAGTGTCTGGGTTCAGCTCAACATAGATTTTAAGGCTGGAAGCTCTCTTGGGAAGCTATTATGGGGTTGGAAAAATGCTTGCACCTTGAGAAATTAAGATGTGAAGACTTATTCTGAATAAAATTTCTTCCCAGTGTTCATTTACATCGTCCTGCCAAAGCCATGCAAGCAATGTTCTTATGGTTATCTCTTGCTCTGTCACGGATATAAGGCTCCAAGGTGAAACCAAAGAATTGTCTTGCCAAGTCTGATGAGTAGGGCAAACCAGGAACACAGCAACTTCAAGGTTTAAGTTGTGATCTGATCCTGATAAGCTGCTCCCCAGAGCAAGTGTAAGATGATTCAGGAAATACATGCTTCGACTATCAATCTGTCTATTCATGTGGGAAAGGATACATAGATCACAGTTTATACGTATTATATCTGGATTTAGAGACTCCATCAGGAGACTACATAAAATAATTTATTATTATTTTTAAATATATTTTTATTTGTTTCAGAGATGAAGGGAGAGGGAGAGAAATATCAATGATGAGGGAGAATCATTGATCAGCTGCTTTCTGCACGCCCCCTACTGGGGATCAACCCCACAACCCGGGCATGTGTCCTGACCAGGATCAAACTGCGACTTCTGGTTCCTAGGTCAACACTCAACCACCAAGCTACACCAGCCAGGCCAGTAAATCATTTAAACGAAGAAAATCCTTAGGAAATAAGACTAAAGTAGTTGACAAGAAAATTTGATGTTACTTTTCAAAGAAATGTACAATCTATACTAATAAAAGGGTAATATGCTAATTAGACAGGATCGGCTGTACATCTTCCCTACGTCTGACTTCCTTCCTGATAAAGCCACGGTGGTGGGGGCCGAGGCAGGGGCAGTTAGGGGCGATTAAGCCAGCAGGGGAGCAAGAAGTTAGGGGTGCGATCAGGTCAGCAAGGGGCAATCAGGCTGGCAGGGGAGGGCAGTTAGGGGTGATCAGGCAGGCAGGCAGGCGAGTGGTTTGGAGCCAGCAGTCCCAGATTGTGAGAGGGATGTCCAACTGCCAGATTAGGCCCCATCCTGCGTCAGTCAGACATCCCCTGAAGGGCCAGTGTCCTGTCTGGGAGTTCGATTGCTCGCTATAATGTGCAATAACAACCAGGGGGCCGTACAGCACGAAGGAAGGCCCTGCAGGCAGCCACTACCCCCCACCCCCCAGCATGAATTTCATGCACTGAGCCTCTAGTTTCAAATAAAATTGCAAATGTGCATGATTCTAACAGTTGGTACATGTTAACAATAATAGTTTTTATTATCTTGTTACCATTTGTTAAGGGAGAACAAAGTACTAGGCATTTTATTTATATAACTTTTAAAATATTCATAATAACCACGAGTAGGAAACTTTTCTAGTCCCATTTTCCATATGAGGAAACTGAAAGTTAGAAAAGTGACTTGCCCCCAGCCAAATCAAGCAGTTTGTTAGTCATGGGTAAGGCCAGATATTTAACCTTAGTCTATCTAATACCACAATCACTGTGCTTTTCCTCTAAAAGAGACAACAAGCCACATACTAAGTCTACTATGCCACCTCATGGACTGGAAACTAAAAACAGTTTTTACATCTTTAAGTGGTTGAAAGAAATCAAAAGAAGAATGCTATTTTGACACATGAAATTTACATTTCAGTGTCCATAAATAAAGTTTTATTGGAATCCAGCCATGCCCGTTCATTTTCTTTTTGTTTCTGTTGCATTTGAACTACAATGGCCGAGTTGAGTAGCTGATACAAAGACCTTACAGTGTACTATCTACTGTTTACTATCAGGCCCTTTAAAATAACATTTGTAGACCCTCTCCCGTATACTTACCTTAATGTTCTGTCAATCAGCTCAAACGGCTTTCTTCTTAAATAACAGTCTTCATGGAAGAGAAAAACTAAACAAGCACGTAGATGTGACTGCTGGTTTCTTGATAAGTCATGAATTTCTGTCAAACCCATGACTGATTATAGGAATCATATGAAGCCAAGAGAGCTCACACTTAAGTCACAGCAAAAGAATATTTTTCCAAGCTGTATAATTCTATGAACAAAGAATAACAAAATGTTGGCAAGATAAATACCACCACAGCACAATGCAAACAAAATGAAAAAGCTATTGCAAAATTCTCTCTTTAAACACCTAGTTTTAAATGTCTACTTCCAATGGATTTCTGCTGCCTGCATTTCCTCTGACAGTCACTCAGCTGACCTGGTAGCCCAGACGTCATTGCATAAAATGTTCTGGGAAGCCAACAGGCAGTTTCACTGCCCTAGGTCTTGCCCCCAAGCATTATTCATAATGCTAATGTCATCACCAGGAGCCAGCTGTATTCCCATAATCCCCTTCAAACAGTGAAAGAAAGAAAGCTGGGGAAACTTCTATCCCAGGGACCTCAAGGGTAAGGCTGAGAGCAACACTTCAGTTCACAACAACCAGGGATAACCTGCTTCTCTAGCTCTTGCTTCCTGAGCCTCAGAGCAGCCTGGATTTCCCTTCAGTGCTTTTCCAGTGGTACCCTCCACTCCAGCTCACAATATTTTGTTTAACTCTTGCCATCCACTACAGGCATTCATCGAACGAATATGAAATATTGTTAACAGGGCTCGTAGAATGCTTTTTCTTGGATAATGAGGTAGAGGTGTCTATGCCAAAATCAATGTTCTTGGGTAGAAATCCTTTTTTTTTTTTTTTTGCCTGATCTTTAGCCTTTTAACTTCTTTTTTCCCTAATCTTTGGCCTTAGTTTAACTCATCTTTTCACAGGAAAAATATTCCCAGCAATCTAAGTGCACAACCAACTTTCCATGAAAATAAACTTTATTTCTCCATTCCCCTGGCCTCCCATTTTTTGACACATTCGATATTCTCTAGAGTCTGCCAGAGTCAAAGTACTTCCAAAAATGCCTCATGCACCAGTCTGGTTTTCAGCCCGACTTGATACGATGCAGTTGAAGTTTGACAGGCGAGCAGAAAGGAAATGACTTAAATCAGAAGCAGGCTTGGTTTAAAATTGTCTTGTCTGTGTGGTTGTTTGCTTTTCTCCTAGATGGTTCCAGAAAAAATAAAATACGATTCTTGTGAGTGCCTACTTTGGAAGTTGTTTTTTCCCTTCTTTGTCATTCTCTGTGTGACTCCCAAGGGTCGTGGAAGAGAATTTTCCAGGAGCTACAGGAAGAGAAGAGCCTGTGAAAGACTCAGTTTGCTCTCACTCACTTAACTCTTTTTCACCCATGGGTGAGCTGGCTGGTCAGCCAGCAATGGCATCATTGTTCAAAGCTCACCTGTTTCCTTGAGTACCCTTTCGTTTAGAGCCAAGACCAGTCTGAAAAGTTCTCTTTAAGAATCTTGATAACGATGCCAGGAATGACTCGGAGAAATAGGGGTGCAGGACAAACCTTTAAAATTTAAAGTACTTACGGAAGGAAAACTAACTTAAAAATAAAGAAGGCAAACCCCAATGAGAGCCAAGAGAACCCTTTAAAATATGGGAAGGAGCTGAGTCAGACCCTGTCAGCAAGCTTCACTGAGGCCAGGGGACTTGTAGCAACATGATTTTTTTTTAATTAAAAAAAAAAAACAACCTACATAGCAACTTTTATCTAAGGATCCCAAAGTAGTCTACACAAGTAAAATCACCTAACATTCCATCGGAGGGGGGAGGTCCAGGATATTACCATTGCTTCTCCCAAGCAGGGTTTCTCAACCTTGGCATTGCTGACATTCTGGTCTGGATGATTCTTAGTTGTGGGGCTGTCCTGTGCCATGTGAGATGTTTACCAGCATTTCTGACCTCTACCCATGAGATGCCAGTAGCACTACCTTCCCTTCCCCCAGTTGTGACAACCCAAATTGTCTCCTGATATTACTGTGTCCTTTGGGGAGCCCCTGGTTGGGAACCACTGTTCTAAATGTCCTGCACCACCAAGATACAGAGCAGTCAAAGACTCACACAAGCTGGGCCAGTGTGGCTCCGTGGTTGAATGTCGACCTATGAACCAGAAGGTCACGGTTGGATTCCTGGTCAGCGCACATGCCCAGGTTGCAGGCTCGAACCCTAGTAGGGGACCTGCAGGAGGCAGCCGATCAATGATTCTCATCATTGATGTTTCTATCTCTCTCTCCCTTTTTCGAAATCAAGAAAAATATATATTAAAACAACAATAACACAGAAAAACACCTCACGCAAAAGTGACCAGCCAAAAGGCAGTTGTCAGATTGGAAGAAGAAAATGAAGTCTCCCGAGTCCCAAGCACGTGACCGTTACCACCACCACTGCTTCCTACCTCCGTGGAAACTCATCTGAGTTCCTAATTCATTCCTCAGGTTGACTGTTTCTGAAAATACATCCATTAAGAGTCACCAGTATCAGTTTTCCCTCACGCTATACTGAAGGCTTGACTGTGTTGAGTATGTCTGATTAATGTTATTCTCCTGGGAGTCACTAAGTGGGTTCCGAGACTGAAAGTCCATATAGCATAACATGGACCCAAAGCAACCCTGTCCTGTACATGAGAATAACTTCCAGCTTAAAGCCTTTGCTAAGAGCAGAGCTGCTCATGGGCAGGATGGGGGAGATGAGGAGTCCGCAGAATGAGTTAGCCAAGCAGGTAAATGCTTTTAGATTTGTTAAGTCCCTCAACTACATTAACTTTTTTCACAGAACTTCTTGGAAAGGATTGCAACATGCACCTTTGTTAATTTATTTATTTATTCAAAACACATCGTTTGCATACAAAATTTTCAATATGTCCACACTTGTCTCTTGATAAATTTTCAAATACCTGTTCCCTCCCTTCCTCTTCTTTGTTCACATCAGTGGGTGAACTTGTTGATCTTTCCAAGTGAGTCAGCGAAGACAGGTACAGATGAATGAACCACATCAAGCATTTTGGGAATAGAGACAGGTGTAAAAACTTATTTTTATAACTTGAACTCTGGGAGACACAGAAGAGGAGCGAGATGGCATGCTGGTGTAAGTAACTACTGCACAAAACGATATAAACCTGCACAACTCTGCTCTATATTTATTCAATGGGCATGCGTTGAGTGCCCACTGGCTCCAAGGCCCTGTGCTGATACTAAGGAGAATACAAGAATGCCCAGAGTCAGGTTCTGCGTTGATTTTTTTTTTTTTTGCATAGGCTAAGAGAAAAACTATTACATACGCATAAGTAATTATACTGTGAGGCAGAAGGCAATCAGTGCTTAAAGAGGAATAGGCAAAGTGTGTGTTTTTGGCAGTCACAATTTTGGGTCCCACCATATCACAAACAAGTCAGTTTTCATCATGAGGGGAGAGCTTGTATGCAGTAAAAGGAGCCCTAAATTCAGTATAAAAAACTCTGGGCTGGATCACAGTTCTTTCATTCTCTAGAATGCTACTTCACCTCCCTGAGCCTTCATTCCTTTTCTTACAAAAAGAGAACACGGTAGCTATGAACAGCAAAATGTTGTTAAATTTTCAGACAAATGTGACAATTTCTAAGGTTGGGATTTAAGCGTAGCTATACTTCGCTTATTGCTTACTTTGTGCAAAGTCCCTTCGGTATAGTATCTTTGATCTACGGAATAGGCACCATTGTCCTCCTTTTATAGGTAAGAAATTTGAAGGCCAGAGAGATGAAGTAATTCATCTGAAGTCACACAGCTGGCATCCAACAGACTGCTGAGTCTATTGAACCTAGGCCTATGGAACTCAAGAACATGAGTAAATTTCATATCTCTATGTTGCCATTTCACCATAGTCTCTATTTTGCATAAAAGAACAAGTTGGGTAAACAAGTTACTGGTATGGCACTCGTTGAAATATGGGGATTGATAAAATAACCATCAAGAAAAATATTGATTTACCATATTTCAAGAAAAAAAAACAAATACAAGTTACTCTCCACGGTATTCTTAAATCAGACAAGGTAACTTAGAATTTGAGACAAAAAGTGTGAGAATTCTTGCAGAGGTCCTCATCCTATGCTTTCTTTGTTTAAACGCTCAAGCAGATTGAGGGCCTGAAAACCTTGGGAGCTCTCCCGGGTTTATGTTTGAGCTCGGAACAGAGCAGGCCTCTCTTAGCCACAAAGGAAGAAAGGACCAGGCTATCACTGAATTCTAGAGTATAAAGAAGAGAAAGAATTACGTAGCTATTTTCAAGAAATGAATACATTTTCCTACTGGCAAATCATATAGTATGACATATCAGGTGGAAATAATCTACTTTTATGTATTACAGACTGAAAATGCTGCTTTTCTGGGAGGGAACAGGGAGACAGAATCCTGCAAAATATTCAAGGCCAGTGAGTATTTTGAGAGACTTCTTTATAGAGTCGTCTATTATGGGCTGGCTGCATACAGCTATCTTATTTAATCCTTAGGACAGTAATGTGAGCACATGCTGTACACTAGTTTGCGGATGAGTGCAGATGAGAAAATTGAGGTGCAATGAGCCTTGCGCTTTTCCCACGATGTCTCTGGAGTGGTCATGTGCTACTTTATGAGAACTGCCCAACTTCAACATGGAAGGGGGCCCCCTCTGGCTCCACCTAGGCCGGCCTTGTTCCTGAGCACAGAAGCACTTCCCACTCACCTGCTATGCATTGCTCTGCTCCAGCTCCATTAGGCACACACAGGGAACACCAGCTGGTAACATAAAGCAGCCCTGACTATTTCCAGTAGCCAATGACCTTTGAACTGACCAACGTTTGCAGCCAACACTCAATTATCTGCAAAAGGCTGGTTCATCTCCTTGGAAAACTGCCACAGAGGTGTATTCCCACAATACAAGGGAATAATTCGCACAATGTAAGGGAATTTTCATTTCTGCCTAAGCAAAGAATCAGGAAGATAAATCTGTAAGTGAAAAGGAATCCTATGAGGCCTCCAAAGCCAAAGAGAAATTCGTCTTCTTTGGATCATCTATTACTCCCCTCCATTAGATTATTGGGGTTGCCTGGAACCTCTAACCTTACACCACCACTGAAAACTAGGCATTAGTCTATTTTCATAAATGATGGAAGTACGTCTCAGAGGTTAAGCAACTTGCTCCAGGTTACACAGCTGGGAGGTGCCAGCTTTTCAACCTCACTTACCTTTGGTAAGGCACTCCCTTCCCATTAAAATAAACAGAAATAAGGGGAAACACTCCTTCTCTTTAAATGCATGACTAAAAAGTTAAAACTCTGGCTCGATTATCCAGCATTACACTTTGTCAGCTACCTACGGCGAATGTTGCATTTTATTCTTGTCCTTTCTTTATATCTAGTAAGTTTCAGGCCTCTGTCAATGTAAGTGCTCATGAACTAAAGAATAATGTTAAGAGTATATAGCACTGCAAAAATAAAATTAAGGTGGGAAAACAATATCTCTTCCTCCGCCTCTCCAAAAAACTCCTCTCTCTCTCTCTTTCTTTCTACCTCTCTCTCTCCCTCTCTTTCTCTGAAATCAATAAAAAATATATTTAAAAAAAGATATATGATTCATTCCAAGTCAAACAGAAAAGGGTTTTCCATGAAAAAACAACAACACACGACTTAGATCATTTATTAATTCCAGCAATAAAAATTACCATTAGGCATTAATTACATTTGCTCTAATTTAGAAAATAAAAATTATTCTTCCTATATCATGCTGACAAAACTAAAACCAAGCAACCTCTTCAAGACCAATGGCCTAGTAAGTGCTAGAACCTGGATTCAAACTAGAACTTTCTCTTTTTTTAATATATTTTTATTGATTTTTTACAGAGAGGAAGGGAGAGGGACAGAGAGTCAGAAACATTGATTAGAGAGAAACATTGATCAGCTGCCTCCTGCACGCCCCCCAATGGGGATGTGCCTGTAACCAAGGTACATGCCCTTGGCCGGAATCGAACCTGGGACCCTTCAGTCCACAGGCCGATGCTCTATCCACTGAGCCAAACCGGTTAGGGCCAAACTAGAACTTTCTTGCTTACAAACCTATATTCTTCCTACTGCACCAACATCTATAACGAAGAGCTGTTTACATAGACAACCTTCACATAATGACTTCTCAGCTCCTGGTAAATGTTAGGTGGTGGGAAGTCACAAGACCAAGACATCTGAACAGGTCCAGTGTCCTGGAGTCTTCATCGCTGGACTGTCTTAGGCCTCAAAATTTTCACCCTGCCGTCAGCTCACCAGAAAAATTAAAAATTATTAATTTCAAGAGCAAATCAGATTGGACAGGATATTAACCAATTAACTTGGGGGAAAACATCCTGACAGATACTTCAGTCAAAAGAGTATACAGGTGGCAGCGTGAGGGCAATGGAGACCAGGAAAAAAATGGTCTCAGGCAAAGGTCAACCCAACGCTTGGACCTACAAGCACTCCCCATCTGATGCATGGAGAATGGCTTATAAAAGATCTTTCAACAAAGCAGTGCTTCACTGTCATATGGCTCAGAGACCCCAGCTGCTAGTACAGAACATATATTTGCAAGAGAGGGTTGCCCTGACCAGTTTGGCTCAGTGGATGGAGCGTTGGCCTGCGGACTGAAAGGTCCCAGGTTCGATTCCAGTCAAGGGCATGTACCTCGGTTGTGGGCACATACCCAGTGTGCAAGAGGCAGCTGATCGATGTTTCTCTCTCATTGATGTTTCTAACTCTCTATCCCTCTCTCTTCCTCTCTGTGAAAAATCAATAAAATATTTAAAAAAAAAAAAAAAGAGAGAGGGGGCTAGTATCTATATTGTGTCTTCAAGAAGTAAATTGAGTCAAAATCCTGATTCCCCAGCCACAAACTGTTGCTGTACCAAAGGACATATAGAGTCATCATATGCCCAGGTACTTTGTCCCCCACTGAGGTTCCGACCCCAAATCTCTCTTCTTTTGTTGAGCTGGGTAGGCACAGCGGCCTCCAGCTTAATTAAGGCTTAGCCTAGAAGTCGGCTGAACTTTCTGAGGCCAGGGAACTAACAAAAACTTTGAACTAGCAAAACCTTGAGTGCTTATTAAAACCTGGGTTGATTCCTAGGCTCCACCCTCAGAAGTTCTTATTCAGTAGATCTGGGGTGGGGCTGAGAATCTTGAATCTCTGGGGCGGGGCCTGGGAATTTGCATGCCAGATTCTCTGGTGATGCTGAGGCAGCTGGTCTGGGAACCGCATTTTGAGAATCGCTCTCAGAGATGCACACTCAGACTTGGTTCCCAGGGTCCTATATCTCCAAAAGCCGAAGGAGACAAGACAAATGCAAGGAAAGAGCACCAGGAGAAGAACAGCTGGCTAGTGGCCCCTTTCCCAGAGCGCTACTCAGTCTTTTCTAGGACTACTTCAGTCCCACTTTTCTTTGAACCAACCACAGGGAAGAAAAAGAAAAACAAAGTTTAAGAAAACGATCTGAAGAGCAAAATAAGTTCCCCTCCCCTCTCAAAGGAACAGGAAAAAATGCTAACCTTGCTCCTGCCCAAGAAACTCCACTCCTTATCACCATGACCCAGTATTGGTCTTCCTTTTAGTGGGGGAGCCCTAACAAGGTCTACAGTCACAGGCTGTATCAGAGGAACTACATTTTGCAGACAATTACCCTAAAATAAAGGAATTGACACATCTACTAAAAATATCCCTCCAGAAATGGTTTTTGACCATTCCAGAGGTGCCTGCACTAAAATGAATCAACACACCAACACATGGTAACTCCTCAATTATTTTTTCTCTCTTTAGACCTATGGTTTCTGGAAGTGTTTTAACCCAGCAAATTAGAGGGACTGGAATTAATTCTATAATGTATTAGGCCGTTGCTGGGATCACTATTGATTTTTTTTCACCTCAAATGACTCAATTAAGGAACATGTACAATAAATTATCACTTCTTCAAGCTTGAATGGTAATTTATTACGTCTTAGGGGTTAGGACCTGTAAAATATATTTAGCTTGGAAGATGTGTTACAGGCTGGAATGTTTGTGGGAAATATTCTCTACATGAAGAATTCCTGCTCCAAAATGCCTGGATTAATGAACATAAACAGCTTTGAGGAAAAAGGGAGCAGCATCTCACGTCTGGCAGGACCCTGGCAGGGTTCACTGGAAACTCTAATGCAAGCCAAGCACAGCGGAACCAGGCCTCTTCCATTTGGGGCTGGTCCAGCTCCAGGGAAACGCCCTAGGCTTGGGACAGTTCTAGAAAGGCTGTGCTCTAGTTGGCAGTGAACCAAAGTCCGCTTCTTCTTCTGCTCCCAGGTCTCCTGGCAGAATGAGTCAGCTTCAGGGCCCTGAGGTGTGTGTTGCAGCAGAGGAGACCTGCAAGATCCTATCAAGAACAGCCCCAATGACCTGCCTGTTCTTCACTGGGAGACGGCCCTTCCAGAATTCCAAAAAGGAATGAAGCATTATGGGAAAGAAAAGTAGTATGTACTATAATTATCCAGCTGAGCTTTTAAAGCATGCATTATTTTATTTAGTTCTCACATTCACCCTGAAAGACAGGAATGATTGCCTCTTCTCTTATACATGGGGAGAGAGGAGGTGCTCAGAGATATTAGGTAATATGCCCAGCATCACACAGCACATTAATGACAGAACTAAGATAAGGACCAGAGCCTGTTTCATCCAAAGTAACCATGTCTACCAGGTCCTTCTAATTAACTATGAGAAGGGGAAAATTTCAGAACAGCTCTACAGGATTTATTTTAAGCCATCCAGACAGAGTGGGGAACAAGTAATTTGCAGGTGTGAGTCAATGTCAAGGAGTGAGCCCCACCACCAGCCCGTGGGCAACATTTCAAAGTAGGTAATGTTGGTTTTACAACTTCCCCATCTCCCAACATCCGTTTCCCACCACGCAGGACCTGCATTATCCTCTCTGTCAGAGATCTCCTCCAGCTCCTAAAGTTTTCCAAAATCCTGATGAGGCCTTCTGTCCTTGGACCTTTGCTGAAGCTGTTTCTTCCTCCAGCACACACTTGCCCAACCCTCATTCTTCCTCCCACTAATTAAATGTTATTCATTTCTCAAGGCCCATTTCAAATGTTATTTTCTTCTCAGTGTCTTTCCCAATCCTTCCCAACAGGGGCACATTTCTCCCTGTTTGAGCCTCTCAAGCACTATCTTTGTATTTACCAAAAGGGCTTTGTCTTACAGTTGTTTGTGCTGCATACTTGTCATATTTCTCCTACTAGAACTCTCATCAGAAAGGGTTGTTCATCCTTGTATTTTTAGCAATGCTGGGCACTATGTCTTGAGCACAGGAGATATTCAATACATGTTTTTTAATGGGAGTGAAAAGAAAACTGTAGAAGCATAAAGAAGATACATGATCCTAGAATAGTCCCGTCTTTCTTTCTTGGAAAAGCAAAGAAGGGCACTTCTTAAACTCTGTCCATCCTCTTGGAGTCTTGTGCTGCTTTGCTTTGAATATGAAATTCAGGTTATTGTTCTTGCACTTTTCCTTCAGGCAGCTGTGATCCAGCCCAGAGATGAGAGTATTTGTCGAGCGATGAGTGGGCATAGGCTAGTGCTCACCAATCAGAAAAGGAAGTAATAGGAGACCCGAGTTCAGATCAGCAGAATTGTTTGCTCATCTTCCATACCGAACTTGCTTGCCAATGTCTATAATAAAGCTTTATATTAGTAAAAAATAAAATGTTTTAAAATAGCTTGTTATTTTTTTCACATCTGGGGCCTCCAACAATAGACTAGTAGCCTGTGGCTTTGGAGTCCTCTCCTAGCAACAGTTTAGACCAGACTGATTTTTAAACCCCAATCAAAATGTTGGTTTAGATAGCAATTAGGAAAGATTCTGTACGTTAAATTCTTTATTGTTGCCTGATCGCCCTTAGGGCATTTTCATTCTACTAACTTAGTAGTTCATGTTACAGCAAGGGTAGCGTCCCCACCATGCCGGAGAGGCTTTTTTCCCACACCACCACTGCCCGTCCGGGGTCAGGGGCCCAGCCCTCTGTACAGAGGGACAGTGCTCCCGAACGGCCTGACCTGCTGACAAGGAGGAGAAATCCATCGGGGGCAGTGTGCACAGTTTCCAGGAGACTCCGGCCACTCTCCAGGGATGGAGTGAGGTTAAGGAGAGGCTGTACCTGGGCTCCCATGCTTCTATCCTGAAGAGTTCTGTGACGTATGTTCCCACACCGCTTCCCCCCTCTTCCTTCCCATCTATCCTGCTCACTCTGCCAACCTTGGCTCCAGCCAGGTAACTCTCTTCCAGTTCACCTTTGTTAACAGCAGAAACTCCATGGCAATCTAGTCCCATTATCCAAGGTCCAGCCTGGCAGTATAAAACTGAATAGCACCTGTTTCTTCTTTAGCTTCCTCACTAACTAGTCAGACTTCGGTTTGGCCCACAACCTTTTCTTTTTTAAAAAATTATATATTTTTATTGATTTCAGAGAGGAAGGGAGAGGGAGAGAGAGAGAAATATCAATGATGAGAGAGAATCGTTGATTGGCTGCCTCCTGCACGACCCCCACTGGGGATCAAGCCCACATCCCAGACATGTGCCCTTGACTGGAATCAAACCTGGGACCCGTCAGTCCGCAGGCCGACACTCTATCCACTGAGCCACACCGGCTAAGGCTTGCCCACAACCTCCTGATTTTCCCAGGGAAGAGACCAATTAGAGGCTCAGGGAGCAGAGCTGAGACTCAGATGATATGATTAGTGCTGTTGGACCAAAAGATGAATCCTTCTCCAACCGGGTGTCCCTGGGGGCACCTCCTAGATGAATCAGACCTGAGAAAAGAGAAATAGGTTCCTTTTTAGGTAGCTTGCACACCTGCCTCTCCTGCATGCCTGCAACCCCACCCTCCCATCCTCAACATATACCTGTATCAGGCTCTGAACCTCCCAGCCTTCTCTATGAGACCCTCTTCCTGTATGCCCCTACCTTTGTTACCTAGCCACAAAAGCCTGTACAGCAAACTGCTGCCACTTATTTACAGATCAGTGAGAAGACACCCAAGCCCCCCATGTCAATGCACTTTCATCTATGAAAAGAGTGGACTACCCACGTGATAATAGAGAATGAAAGAGAACTCACAATGTCTATCTGCTTTCTAGTTTTTCCTGGGGCCACCCTACATAATCCTCAACAATCCATCTTCCACTCTTATCCAATAAAAAACGCTGTTCCCAGAGGTGCTATCCCACGCACATCCCATCACAGGTCAGAGGGCACTGGCTAGCACGCACCGGGTTCCAATGTCTTAAAGACCCTCAGACACATCTCCTGGGAATTTTTTCCTAGGAGAGGGGGAAGGATTGTGGACCACTTCCCCATCCATTTTCTAATCCTGTTTTCTTTGGCAAATTCTCAAATCCATGGGAGAGGATAAGCGTAGTAGTGAAGTGCAGGGTCTTGAAGCCAGAATTGACTGGGTTCCAATTGTGAATCTGCAGTTTGGGTTTTATGGCTTTGAGCAGATTACTCTGGCTTTCTGGGCCTTTGTTCCCTCAGGTGAATACCGGAGACCACATTGAACTGGCCAGGTGCTGCGAAGATAATACACTTCCTTAGCACAGTGAGGATGCAACAAAGGCAGGACTGCCAGTATTGCGTGAGCATTCAGGGCCACTTGGGAACATGTATGAATGGCACACCCTGGAACTGCTTAGCGTGCCCAGAGGGACATATTATCCTATATTTCTCAGAAAATGTAAGTACAAAGGAGGACCTCTCAAATCCACATGAAGTGGAAGTTAGTCTGCTAGTGGGAGGTTCCCAGCAGCAGCCATTACATTTTCAATGTTTGCTAAGTACAGAGCTGGTTCAGGACAATGCTGCAGCCAGAGGAGGTCAACACTTTTTTAGTATTTTTTTTCTGTAGTTCCTGTCAGGAAACACTAGAATTTCTGAGTAAGTAGTGGGGCATTAGGCAGGAACAAGAGGGATGCTATGCAGATTAGATGTAATTAGACATAACAATAAGACTTCATTGTTACCATTGAGGAGCTTCTAGTATAAAGAGCAGGGATTCTTAATCCTGAATGAGCCTTGGAGGACCCACGAACCTCCTGAAATTGTATGCAATTACGTGTATGTTTGTGGGCAATTTCTGGTCAGAAGGTCCAGAGCTTCGCTCAACTCCTCAAAGGGATCCAACAAAAAGTGTGTATAATAGGGAATAGGGGGTGCTGGGTTGGGGTGGGGGGTAAGAATCAAGACTAAAGAATCATTTAATTGTAATTTTTCAATGGAATGCTACAAAAATAGACTATTCACAGTCATCTAATTCTGGGTTTCTCACACTGGTTTAGATAAAGGACAAGCTTAATTCTTGGCCTGCTGAATTTAAAGATAGCCTTGAGTCTTCCATTCCTCTGTAAACATGTGATTTTTCAATACATTTGGATTTCTCAGAAACCGTTCACAAAACCCGTGCCAGGATCTATGGGCCCCTTGGTATTACATTTGGGCTGCCTTGAGCCACACAATAATTTATAACTAGCCCGCTGCGTTGAGCCCTCTTCCCTGTATGACTAACAGGAAGAGAAGTTTGGCAGCAACACAGCCTTAATGAATGAAAAATGCAAACCTTGCAAATCCCTCTGCATTTAAGTCCCCAAGAGTCCTGAGGCAGACACATTTCCAAAAAGCCTGCCTTTCCAAGATGCAATTTACTGCCCTTAGAGGTTTGCTGTAGGCTCCCCCAAAGTACATTGGCCTTATTAAAACAGATTTTAGCAGCCAAGCACATACAGTGATTTTTTTTCTGTATGATAAAATGGGGACATTTGTTGAAATGAGGAGCTTCAGTGAGAATGACAAGTCACATATTATCACTGCACAGTCCAGGCTGATCTGCACACAAACCAGGAGAGAGACAGCCGACCTCTGAGTCCACGCCGCCACGCTGCATTCCACCACAGTTTCTTGAAGCAGGAAGGTGACTCCCAGCTAGTTGTGTCCTCGTCCAGGGTTTTCTCATAAAAACAAATGGGGCCTAGGAAGAAGCTACCACTGAATTCTCACAGGTTGTAGCCAGCAATTTCTCCTCTTCTGTGGGCTTGAATTTAGTGAGGAACCGACCCTAGGGAGGTGCTGGGTAGAGAAAGGCTGCTTTCTTGTTAGCATTTGGAACACATGCTCTCCTGAATATTGTCAGTTAAGGCACTTTCACCCTAGGAATGGGATTTCATTACCCTAGGCAGGATTCAAATTATAGTACACATTCAAGATCCATTATTCGAAGCCCATCAGGCCAGATGTATTTCAGAATTTGGAATCGTTCTGATTTTTAAAAATTTATTATTTTTGTTTTGCTTTGTTAATCCTCACCCAAGGCTATTTTTCCATTGCTTTTTACAGAGAGTAGAAGGAAGGGGGAGAGACACCGGAGAGAAACATCCTTGTGAGAGAGACACATTGGATTGTTTGCCTCCAACCAGAGCCAGGGATTGAACCTACAACCGGGGTACATACCCTGGAGTGGAATTGAACCTGGGAGTCTTCGGTCCATTGGCTGACACTCTATCCACTGAGTCAAACTGGCTAGGCCTCTTTTAGATTTTTGAAAGGTTAATATGGAGCATTTACTGTACTACTCAGAGAGGATGGGGCAGCACACCATAATCAAACAGACTCCATTTTTATTTTCCTCCAACATTAAAGTGTTGATCATGTCTCCCAACATGATCATCATCCCAAGAGCATATAATAACTACATGAGTGTTGTTCTCATGCAATGACAATGAAGAACAGAGAGAGAGGGCCATGGCTTTCTCTCTTTGTCATCACAGAGAATGGTTCTTTCCTAGAAACCCCAAGGAGACTTTCCCCAGGTACCATTACCCAGACATAATCTAATCTGAACTCCAGGTGAAACGTCATTCCCTGCAGTGGGAGGGGTGTACCCGCCCGGAACACACTGCTGCCGTAGCTGAACAAAAAAGCAAGAGCTCTTATTCAAGGAATAAGGAAGGAATATTTTTAGTTGGCAACTAGTGGCAACTACCACCACTACCTAGATTGTATCAGAGAGTCAAGGTAGTGTCCTAGTTCATAGGGAAGAAGCAGCAGAAATGGCCTAAATGACATCTGATGAAAGTATTAACCACCTGGGGCCTTAATCTATCTGCCTCCTCGAAGAAGCCCCTGCGGACACTGAAACTTAGACTTGTTACTCAAGTACAAAGACTAAGTTCTATTGTTATAACCAGTGGTAATTAGTGTCCTATCTTAGGATTTGATATCAAGGCATGGTGCTTTACTCTCAGCAATATAAGGGAAAGGGATGACAGAGGAGATGGGAGTAAGAGAGTGGAAGATTAAGCAATAAAGACACGAGTTATAGACTAGACCAGGGGTTATCAAGTTGTGGCCCATAAAGATATACTGGTGCACAGTAATGCCCATTGGTTACATTTTGTCTCCGGTTGCCTGTGTGTACAAATAGTAGAGCTGAATAATTGCAACATAGACCATAGGACCTGCAAATTGTAAACATTTGTTATGTAGCCCTTTAAGGAAAGTTTGCTGATCCCTGAGCTGGACCAACTGGACAAAGCAAGGTGATAAGTGAATTCAAAATGAAACCCAAAGTAGATGCACGGTTCTTGCAAATGGGCTTATGAATCAGGGAGTGGGGAAGGATGTGTGTGTGTGTGTGTGTGTGTGTGTGTGTGTGTGTGTGTATTCAAAAATTTGAAGGTAAAACCCCATAATTGGGGTGAAAGCCCCACACATGACAAATCATGAAACTTGGTGGTCAGCACAGCACAGATTTGTAGCACAGAACCAGAGTTTGGGTATAGTATATGAGATAAACTTGCACTGGTTTGAGGGAACCCTGGGCTATTGAAATGATTCCTGCCTTAAGTCAGAATTGTTCTGGGAAGCAACTGGAACTGAGCCACATGGGGGGAGAGATCAGCAGCTTATCCAAGTCCCTGAGGGCAGTAGAGGCAGGGACACTGGGTGGCTGAAAAATAACTATTTTCATTGGGAGTAATTACTGGAGGCTGATGATCATCACCACCCTCTACCTTCAATAACATCCTGTACCTTCAATAACATCCTCCCCCTGCCCCCCAAAAAACACCCCACATTATTTTCCAACTCTCTTTTTTCAGGGTTCCTTTTTATTTGTTTAACTACAAGTACGTCAGCTATCTCCCCCTTCCCCACTCTATATTCTAGTGATGTTACTGTAACATGATGCCAGATTATATTTTTGGTTAATATTTCCTGGTGGCAGCTGGAAAGGAACGTTAACATCAATATTCAACATACGTGAACATTGAATTGTGAGATGGGCTTCCTGTAGACAGTGGATCCACCCCACAGAGTGAGGATTCTTGCAGCTCCGTTGAAGAGGGTGTTCCCTTCCGGGAGGCAGTGCCCTTGTTGTTTCCTGTTCTTCTACAGCCCAGCTCTTATGAACAAGCCTCCCTAACCCTTGGAGATTTAGGTAAACTTGGTTTGAATTCCCAGAATTACAGCTTGTTTGAGCCCAGGGCCTCCTAACATTTTCCCAAGAATTCTTGGCCCTTTAAGCTCCTAATCCCTTCTATCTTTGCTCTTGCATCTGTTTCTGTAATCTGGTTTTCATCCTGTTGTGGGTTGAATGACGGCTCCCAGGAATGACATGTTGAAGTTCTCACCCCTAGAACCCTCAGAATGTGATCTTATTTGGATCTAGGGTCTTTGTAGATGTAGTCAAGTTAAGATGAAGTCATAAAGATGGGCCCTAATCCAGTATGACTGAATTATTTCTAAAAAGGGGAAATTTGGACACAGAGAAAGACATGCACAGAGGGAAGATGAAGTGAAGAGACAGAAGGGGAAGATAGCCATCTACATAAAAGGAACCCTTAAGGTTACCAGAAGCTAGGCGAGACCCTTCCCTAGTGCCTTCAGAGGAAGAATAAACCTGCTGACACTTTAATTTGGGTTTCTGGGCTCTGTACCTGTGAGACTATACATTTCCTTTGTTCTACTATGCCAGTGATGGCGAACCTATGAACTCATTTTTTTGGTTGATTTTTCTTTGTTAAATGGCATTTCAATATATAAAACAAATATCAAAAATATAAGTCTTTGTTTTACTATGGTTGAAAATATCAAAAAATTTCTATATGTGACACGGCACCAGAGTTAGGGTTTTTCAAAATGCTGACACGCCGAGCTCAAAAGGTTCGCCATCACTGTACTAAGCCATCTAATTTGTGGTATTTTGTTATAGCCCTAGGAAACAAATACATGTGCCCTACAGGCATGGGCTCAAAAGTCTGTACCTTATCCAGGGAACACCAACAAATCTGCTCATGTCAGCCTCTCCTGAGATGAGCATTTAGAGTTCCCCACAGCAGTGACTGCACAACCTCCACACTACCGCCTCGGCCTGCTTCAACCTCCCCCTCACGCTCCACCTTCAGGGACAACTCACACTCCATGAAGCCTCCTGGGAAGTACAGCTGGGCCCCTGGCCAGGCGCACCTGCCATCCCCAAAACTACTGCAGTTCTAGAAAGCAAAATTTCTCCAATTCATTTTTCTAGCCTAATGTTTTTTCCTGGGGTTCAGGTTGCTGATGAAATTTGCACCTTCAGGCCTTTCTCCACTTTCTCCACCAAAGAGCAGCAAGCAGGAAGATCCAGCTGTTACGTCACAAGGTGGGGAAAGGGGAAAGGCTGGGCCTTTCCTTTAACTCAGGACCTCAGAGACAGAGCACATTGGCTTGAGCATGGCAGATCCAGGGGCTGGTCCTCAGCTTTCCACACAGTAGACATTCAGCATGATCAGGTGGGTATAATCTTGAAACCAAAGTGCTAATCCAAGCGATCTACTTAATTCTCAATATGAAATATAATTGCCAGACCTACTGAAATACTCACGTCCTCCCTAAAAAAAAAAAGGAAAAAAAAAAGGTGTTTTATTTTTCTTCTCTAAGTAAAAGTGCATTGAGACAGAGCAAATAATATTATGATTTGGACTACTGATAAATATCACATCAGGATAACAGCAGCTAGCATACCCTGGTATGGAGATAAAAAAGCATCACCTCTAGCCCTAGCTGGTTTGGCTCAGTGACAGAGCGTCGGCCTGTGGACCAAAGGTCCGCGGGTTTGATTCTGGTCAAGGGCACATACCTTGGTTGCAGGCTCCTCCCCAGCCGGGCTAAAAAAAAAATAAAGTATGAGTTCTAGAGGCAGACAGAATTGGATTTGAATCACAGCTCTACCACTTATTGGCTATATAACCTTGGGCAAGTTACATAGCCTCAGTTTCTTCATCTGTAAAATGAAAATAATAATGGTTAACTCATAAGATTACTCTAAGAATTACATGAGTTGATGTAAAGTGCTTAGCAGAAGTCTACCTAATTCTTCCATAAATTACCTATTTTTTAAAAAAAATTTTGGTTAATCCTCACCCAAGGGTATTTTTCCATTGATTTTTCGGGGGAGTAGAAGAGAGGGAAACAGAGAGAAGCATCAATGTGAGAGAAACACTTCAATTGGGCTGCAGTGGAGCCTGCAACCAAGGTACGTGCCCTTGACTGGAATGGAACCCAGGACCATTTGTCTGCAGGCCAATGCTCTAGCCACTGAGGCAAACCCACTAACGCCATAAGTTACCTATCCTATCTATTAAAAGCCTAATATGCTAAGTGTCCAGTCATTCGGTCATCCGTTCAACAAATCAAAGTGTAATATGCTAATGATATGCTAAGGCCGCTCAACCACTCGCTATGGCATGCACTGACCACCAGGGGGCAGACGCTCTGACCAGTAGGTTAGCTTGCTGCTGGGGTCCAGCCAATCGGGACTGAGCAAGATGGGCTGGACAAGCCCTGGAACCCTCCTTCGGTCCCTCCCCGGCCCCAATCGTGCACCATTGGGGTCCCTTGGCCTGGCCTGTGCCCCCTGGCAATCCTGGTCCCCTTGGGGGTGTCAGAGAACCGGTTTCAGCCCAACGGCTGCGGAACTACGGGTTGCTATGATGCACACTGACCACCAAAGGGCAGACACTCAATGCAGGAGCTGCCCCCTGGTGGTCAGTGTGCTCCCACAGGGGAGCACCGATCAGCTAGAAGTCAGGCTCACAGCTGGCAAGTGCAGAGGCAGTGGCAGGAGCCTCTCCTGCCTCCTCCACAGAGTTAAGGATGTCTGACTGATGGCTTAGGCCTGCTCTCTGCCGTTAGTCAGACATCCCCGAGGGCTCCTGGACTGCAAGAGGGCGCAGGCCAGGTTGAGGGAATCCCTCCACCCCACCCCCCCAACAATGCATGAATTTCATGCACCAGGCCTCTAGTTAGTTGTATAAAAAGATCAGCTTTCTGATTGGAAGGAGGGAGAGTGGCATCTGCACGCTATTGCCAGGAACTACATTTGGTTGCTGATAATAGGGATTTGAAATACCACAGTTTAAACAAAATAGAATATTTTTTCTACCTCTCTCTTTCTCATTCTCTCCCCCCATCACCCCCCCCCCCCCGCCCCCATTTCTTTCTCTGAAAAGCAATGGGTAGCCAGGAAAGGTATAATGACTCATGGTCTAAGGGACTCAGGATCCTTATTCCTCTTTGCTCCGGCCTCTTTATCATGTTGCTTCTTTCCTCAAGTTCACTTCATAATATAAGATGGAGCTCCAGCCATTACATCTGAATCAGACAGCTATCCATCTCATTTATAAATCTTCCCAGAAGAATCTCAACTAAAACCTCCTGTTTACATTTCACTAACCAGAATATCATCATATGGCCACACCTAACTGCAAGGTGGGTTGGGAAAGTAGCTTTTATCTGGGCACTTTGCTTTTCCAGATAAAATTACAGTAGCACCTCGTTATCTCAGTGGAATACAATCCAATATCCCCAGTGGATGCCTGAAACCATGGGTAGTACTAAATCATATACTGTACATGCTGTTTTCCCAAGGGGCTGTGGGTGATTGGCTGGCAGGCCCCAACCCGGATTAAGGTTGGGGGGCCAGTTGGGGGCAGGGCTGGCCTTGGGGAAGGGCTGTGGGCGGTGGGCCTGCCAGCCCTGAGCCCAAATGGGGTGGGGAGTGCCGATCGGGGGCCAGTGGCCTAGGGGAGGGGCCATGGGTGGTTGGCCAGCCAGCCCTGCCCCTGATCGGGGTGGGGGCTGATCTGGAGTGGGGCTGGGCAGGGGGAGAGGGTGCAGGAGATTGGCTGGCTGGCCCCGTCCCCTATTGGGGTGGGGCGGGCTGATCAGGGGCGGGGCTGGCCAGGGGGAAGAGAGAGGATGTTTGGCCAGCTGGCCCACTCTTGATGGGGGTGGAAGAGTCCTATCAGGGGGGCGTAAGGTTGGGCGGCCAGCCCCACCTCCTGATTGGTGGTTTGCTGCCCATAGTGGGCGTCATAGCAACTGGTCATTACAGTCATTATGGCCGTTAAGGTTGCTGGCTTTTTATATATATAGATGCTATAATAAAAGTTATGTGAATTGTGGTCTCTCTCTGTCAAAATAGCTAATGTTACTGTACTCACCTTTTCACTTAAGGAAGCACTTTACAGTTTCTCTTTGGGAGATCCTGATTGCCAGCATCACTACTATAGCACGTTGGGGCCATTAAGTAAAATAAGGGTGAATTGAACACAGGCACTGTGATACCAGGATAGTCGAGGAAGGTTAGTAAATGACTAATGGTAGGAAGTGTCTACAGTGTCTTACTCAAAACGGCGTGAAACTTAAAACTTATGAATTGTTTATTTCTGGAATTTCCCAAGTAATATTTTTGGGCCCTGGTTGACTGTAGGTATCTGAACCCCAGAAGGCAAAATTCAGGTAATGGGGGAGAGGGAACTACCGTGGAGTTCTCTTACCGAGAAAGAAGAGGAAAATGGATTTTGACAGGCACTTTGTTCTCTGGAACAAGAACCTTTGTTTTCTAATTTAATCTTCATGTGGGCTTAGAGCTGTAAAGGACTTGAGGTTCTGAGGTCCAGAGAGAAAAAAAGGGGTCAAACTGAAGGGCCAAAAAGAGCTGAATCTAGGAGACCAGCCAGGATCTCTTTGGCCTAAACAGGTTATTTCTAGAGACAGAAAAGGACGAGGACCGGGATGAAAGGAAGACCCTGATTTGAAGAGATGTTCAACATTTTAGAGAATAAAACTTGAACACGTTTCAGTGTTACTGCCCATTAGGAGTTGGTGATTTTTTAATGCCTGTAGGGCAAATATTGTAAAATAAACCCTGGACAAGGAAACCTGGGTCTGAGAACTGGTGCCTTCAGGGTGGGGCTTTGACTATGTCACTCTCCTTCTGAAGGGAGGCAGGAAAAGGCAGTTACATTTACAAAATGCCTATTTTAAAGAAGATTTATGTACTATCTTAATAGTTGTGAGGTAGATATTCTGAACTGCTGTATAGATGAATAAACTGAGGATCAGAGAGATTAGATAACTTACCCAGGGTCACTCAGCCAGGACTGAAGTCAAGGTCTACCTCACTCTGTAGCCTCAACTCTTACCTGCTCCATCCTCTTCAGCTGGTCCCTGGATGAGGCAAAAATGAGCCTGACTCATCGGAGGGTGAATGAATACAAAGGACCAGAGGATCAACTAACTTGGTAAACACCTGGGATTCTTTCTCTACCAGTTTTGCTCAGCATCCTCTCTTCTATTTTCTGGTAGGTCTGTTGTCTCGGCCACCATTTTACTTGATGTTGATGTTGTTGTTGATGATGATGATAAGAGACAATGATGTTGCCTTGCACCGTTGTTTATTCTCTTGAGAAAACAAAAAGGAGGGGTTATTCTGCCTTTAGAAAACATTGCACATTATATCCACTTCCTTGATCCTCTCAGTGCATAATATCTTGTAGTAAATAACTTAGTTTAATTTAGTTTAATCTTGCACGGTTTAGAATATTCCCTATTTCAGTTAGTGGCATTATTTTATCTTCCATCCAATTACCCATATAAGAAACTGTCAGATACACTGCTCACTCCTCCCCCACCCCCACACACATTGAAGGACCTAAAGGGCCTATGCACATCTTTTAGGAATGAAGGACATCTTAGTGGCACTCTATATAAAAAAAACAACTAAAACAGTGGATGCCATGTGACCAGATGATTCCAGGAACAGATGGATCCTTTCCCAACAACTTAGACAGACTGGAGATTAACCCTACTAGACTATAAACTTCTTGATGACAGAGCTTTCGCAGAATTTCCTTTTAGTACTGCCTCACACAGGGGTGTCTATTACAAGAAATGCAAACGAGTAACATTAAGTCCTGTTTCCTAGAAGGAAATTCCAGTTCTCAAACTGGAGTCTACAAAAGAAATATATGCCTCTAGGTCAGGGGTGGGGAATGTCCAACCTGTGGACCGTGTAAGGCCCATGAAATCATTTGGTCTGGCCCTGCCGAGGCATTAGGGGTGAGTTAATGAAATGTCTGACCAGATCTAGCAGGCTAATTTTTAAGCTGATAATTTTGTATGGCCTTCGAATGATGCTATAAATATCCAAATGGCCCTGGGCAGAAAAAAAGGTTCCCCACCCTTGCAAGCCAACTGGTAATGTCCTAAACTCTATGTTACTGCACATAGCATATGGGAACTGGGGGGAAAAAACATGACACACTTCATCCCACTGTGGAGAAAAAAAAGGATAGCTAGGACCGAGAAGGCCCACTGTTTGCTGTCCGAACAGGGGCTGATGAATGGGTTTCTGAGGGACACATCTCACCTTCTCCTGGTTGTGCCTTCATTATGGTATCAACCATAAAACAAAAGACAACTAGGTATTCTGTCACCAAAAAGGATTTTTATTTGGGAACAAGAAAGGATTGCAGTCTGGTACGTGCAGCCATGGCAAGCCTTGTGAACAAACTGAACAAAGATGGAGGAAGCACTTTATAGAGGGGAAGAGACAGCCAAGGGAAGGGGCTGTTACAACCTTAGAGCCAGGCTGAAAGCATAGAGTTCTTCCTGTAGGACCCTGGTGATGATAGAGCATGGGAACTCCCATAGGTCTGAGCTCCTCCCACAGGCCTGCCAATTTCTGTCCTGGTTAAGGTCTCTGTTATAAATTTTTACAATGGACGGAGGCCATTGCTCTTTGCGGTGACAGCCACCTCCAGTAGGCCTCAGAGACCCTACTTCTCTTAGAGGCACCAGAGGAGGTGTCTTTGTTGACTGTTCTCTATCTTTCTATCTTGTTGGTATTCAGGCATCTAAATGCCAAGATTTTTTTTTTAAGGGTCATTTTTGGAATATATTAGTGCTTAAGTTTAAATGACCTCAGAAAAATATTTATTTTTTAAAATATATTTTACTGATTTTTTTACAGAGAGAAAGGGAGAGGGATAGAGAGTTAGAAACATCATTGAGAGAGAAACATTGATCAGCTGCCTCCTGCACACTCCCTACTGGGGATGTGTCCGCAACCAAGGTACATGCCCCTGACAAGAATCGAACCCGGGACCCTTGAGTCTGCAGGCTGATGCTTTATCCACTGAGCCAAACCGGTTAGGGCTCAGAAAAATATTTAAAAAGAAATTCTGAGAGCATATGAACAAGTTATAATAGTTTTCTAATCAACTACAAAATATAATGTCTTTGTTTAATAATTGCATTAAAAACCTTTTGAAATAATCAAAACTATACTAGAAAGCAATATCATTTTTTGGAAATCACAGTAGTGTACACATTTTAAGCATATTAACGTCCTTTTTATTGAACCCAAATGGCTCACAATTGTAATGCGATAATAACTATGGTTTTTGTTTTATTCTTTGCTCGTTGCCAGCGTTAACTTTTGGTTAGGCAACTCACAATCTGAAAATAATTAATCACTTACCCAGGAATTCAAAGATGTAAGTATTTCCAGATAAATACATCAATGTTTTTCAATGAGGAAATCTCTGGATTTAACATTTCATAAAAAGAAAGAAAAGAGAAGCTGCAGTGAAACATGTGACTAAATCATCAGCTACAATTTGAGCAAAATAACTTTGACGATGAACACAGACACTGAGTTCAGGAAACCATCCTTTTTAAACCGGGAGTTGGGGGGTGAGGGTCTTGAAAGTCTGAGGTGAAAGAGCTGGCCCTCAGCGTCTCCATTACAGCAAAAGACTCTCGGGGTCTCCCGTGCCCACTTCTCAGACTTGAACCTTGGATTCTCGCTCCTATTTAGATTCAGCATCTCCTTTTCTCTCATGTTGCTCACCCTCAGCTCTTCGTAGATTTCTAGGTCTAGAAATATCCAGGTCTCAGTGGTTTTGTCTTTGATGCTGTCCTGGT
>NW_006285248.1:3688222-3696532 GCF_000327345.1 Myotis davidii | reverse complement strand
CGAGGCGAGGGAAAGGCCAAGTCAGTGTGGCCAACGAGGCAACGAAGGCCATTCACTCACATAGACAACAGCAGTTCTGGGCCGAGACCTCTAGCAGCATAACTGGGCTCCCCATCCTTCCCTGCTGGATTATTGCAACTCATACTTACAATTGTTTCCAATATGTGTTATTCCATTTGGTTTCCAATTCAGCTTGTCCCTGGCTGCAGATTTCTGACACCTCCTAAAACCCATCTCAGTGCCTCTCACAAAAATACCTGTTGCCAGCTCAGCTGTCTGACCACAGTCCAGCCTTCTAGATATTAGGCAACATCTAATACCCAGTTGAGACTCCAGTCACTGACTGAGTATGCCCCCAGACTGGGTTTCAGACAAGCCTAATCATGCTAGGGTGTAATCGAGCAAAGTTTTCACATCTGTGGGTGACACAAAGCTAGGAGAGATGGCTATTATGATCTCAAAGCTCTTAAGAGGTTGGAACGCTGATTCAAAATCAACAGGATGAGATTTAATAGCCCTAAGTTTGGGTTCCAAATACCACCTCAAAAATACAGGTGATGGAAAGAAATGGTTTGACTATTTTATGTGAAAAGACTGGGGTGGTTTTGTTGATCATAAGTTCAGTGTGATGTGACTTTGCTGCTGTAAAAGCTAATCCTCTTGTGGGCTGCATTAATAGGATCCTATCCAAATCACGCAAGGCAATCATCTCAGTAGACTCACCTTCAATGGGTCAGGCAACAGCTGACTACTCAGTTGTGACCTCTTTATTCTAGAGGAGGGTCGTTCACAACCACAGGCAATTCAGGGGAAAGCAGACGAAGATGAAGAGATCTGGGCTCACCCCTGCACAGGGAGTGTTGGGGCATTGTTAACATTGTTGGGACAACTGTTTAGCCAGGGCAATTGAAACTCCTTTGGTTCAACAGAAAGCTCAGCTAGTTTAGGCAAAGAGGGGGTTATGAATCCTAATACTATAGACAGGGAAGCCATTCAGATGAGATGCGTAGGTTTGGCTAAACTAGTTGTTTATCTCTGGCATCTGCTCTGATTCATTGGTTCTCATTGAGTGCTGGCTTTATTGATTTGTTTTTTAATAATATATCTTAAAGTATTTATTTATTTTTTAAATTTTTTGAGGTGACATTGGTTAACAAAATTATATAGGTTTCAGGTGTACAATTCTATAATACATCATCTGTCTATAATCACTATGCTATTGTCTGTGTCTATGAGTTTTGGGTTTGTTTGTTTTCCTTAATCCTTTCACCTTTTACACCCAGCCCCGCAACCCCCAGCCCCTCTGACAGCTGTCAATTTGTTCTCTATGAGTCTGTTTCTATTTTCTTTGTTAGTTTATCTTGTTCATTTGATTGCACATATGAGTGAACTCATATAGAGTACTGGCTTTAAAAATTTTGAATATCACCCCTGGAAACAGGAGTGCCTCAGGATCCAAGGGTTAGAGCGAGGACATGGGCTGTCACTGGGATATATATATTGGCTCTCTGCTTCTTCCTTCTTCTTCATTATTCTCTCTGTGTGTGACAGCTTTCTCTAATCCCTAGTCCACTTGACAGAAACTGGCTTTCTCATGATCCCAGATCCAGGTTCCTGGTAGAAAGAAATCTGCTTAGTGTAGAATGGGTCAAGTGCCTACTATCCCTATCAACAGTGACCAAGTGAATGGAGAAGTTTAGACAAATATGGCTGCTAGAAATCCACCCCTATGAATTAAGATGGAAATGATTAATGAATCATTCTGTGGCAAATAAGTACCCAAAAAGTTTTGTATCAGTTTCTTAACTTTCTTTGATGTCACAGGCTCCTTTGAAAAGTTGGGGAAACTTAGGTTTTTCTTTCTTTATAATATTTTTTTTGCTAGAAGCCTTTTATTTTATTTTTTAATATATTTTTATTGATTTTAGAGAGGAAGAGAGATGGAGAGAGATAGAAACATCAATGATGAGAGAGAATCATTGATCAGCTGCCTCCTGTATGCCTCCTACTGGGGATTGAGCCTGCAACCGGGGCATGTGCCCTGACCTGGTTCATAGGTCAACGCTCAACCACTGAGTGATTTTGGCTGGGTGAAATTTATGTTTTTCTTTACACAAAACCACGCAATTCTGTTTATGTTTTCAAGAGGTTCCTAAAATCTTGGAATATACCCATGAATCCCTAAATAAGAAACCCTGACCTAGAAAATAAAATACTCAGAGGAGAAAATACGAATATCTGCCTTCAAATAGCTAAAGAATTGTTGGAGAAGGATATTAAAATATGTAAATGTATGTATTATAAAAAGATTAGAATGCTATATAATACTGAAAATGTGTTTCTTTAGAGGTGGTATAATGGATGGTTCTTACTTTTTCCTGTATTTTTCAACTATCCTACCAGGAACATATACGGCTAGTTTTATAGTCAGATAAAGTATTTTTCAAAAGCAAAAGTAATTAAGTTTTCAAATTCTTTAGACTGAGTTTAGAATAATGTATGAAATTGACAAGAACACAGATTTTGACTCAATGGTGTGGGATAAACACAAGGTCCCTGAATCTATCCTTCCTTTCCCTTCTGTAATCTGTTCTCACACTAGGAGCCAGTTATGGTAAAACATAAGTCACAGTATGTCTCTCTGCTCAGAACCTCGCGATGGCTCCCCAGCTCCCTGAGCGTAATGGCTACAGTCCTTGCATTGGCCTACGAGGCTCCACATGAACTGGCCCTGTTATACTTCCCACCTCATCAACTCCTACAACTTTCCCTCCAGCTCAGTCTGATTCCTCAGTTCCTTAAATTCCATCACCTCCTTAAGTCTCCGCAAATGGCATGTTCTCAGTGAGGCCCACCCTGTTTTAAAATGCATTTCCCCTACCCCATCACCGCTGTTACTCTCCTTACCCTACTCACTTTCTTTTTCTCTCAGAGGACTTACCACCTTCTAACATACTGTATAAACTACTTATGCTCTTTTCTATTATCTGTTTCTCCGTACTTGAATATAAGCTCCATGAAGGCAGAGGATTTTGTCTTTGATTTTTCTGCCTGATTTGCTTAATCCTAAGCATCCAGAACAGTGCCGGGTTAATAATTTGTTGAGGGAAGAAAAGCAGGGAGAAGGGGAAAAAGATTTGAAATGGTCAAGCAAAGATAAAGTGGCTAACTCACAAAATAAATCTTTGAAATGGGGGAAAAGTTTGGTTTGAAAACCTCAAAGTTTTATTGCAAACCTAAGATTCTACATGATAGGATTCTTCCCTTCTTCCACAGTAACCCAGATTTTTACTTCGATTTTTTTACTTGCCTTTTTTTTTTTTTTTTTAGACAGGAAGTATTTGGATGCAAAAAGTAGAAACCACCCAGGTTACATTAAATTAAAAGGGAGGTTTCACCTGGCCAGTGTGGCTCAGTGTTTGAGCAACAATCTATGAAGCCGGAGGTTACGGTTTGATTCCTGGTCAGGGCACATGCCTGGGTTGCAGGCTCGATCCCCAGTGTGGGGCATGCAGGAGGCAGCCGATCAATGATTCTCTCTCATCATTGATGTTTCTCTCTCTCTCTCCCTCTCCCTTTCTCTCTAAAATCAATAAAAATATTTTTTAAACAATAAAATAAAAAAAGGGAAGTTTTGATTTAATGCATGGGATCTCATGGATCCCAAGGGCAAGAATTCCAGGGTGGCCCTTTTAGAGGTTGAAACCAGTATTGTCTCTCTGCCTTTCTGGTATTTTCTGAACATTCAGCTCTCTATCCCTCAGCAAGACACCACATTTCTCCCTCTAGGAGAACTTTAAGACCTCCCAGCTCCACGGCCCATCACTAACCAATTAGAGTCTCTGTCTCAAATTCTTTAAGAGTGAATCCAATTGGCTTGGAACAGCTTATCAATTGTTTTCCCATATGCCAAGTGGTATCACCAGAGACAATAGCATTAAAGAATGCAACTATGACCAAAGAATCCACACTGGGGGGCTTGAGAAGGGAAGGAGCACTTGAGCGGATCGGGCGAATTGGCCAGTGCACAAAGGCACCACACGTTAGAATCTAACTGCTTTAACATTCTGAACAATCTAGTTTCATTTCCCTAGCAATTTCCTGCCTGGAAGAGGTTGCTGATGTCTTTGAAGCTAAAATAGGCACATCCTTCACTTATAAAAATAATAAACAGCTTTCTGAGAAACTTCTGAGAAAATTTTTTTACCACCTGGAAAAGGATTCATCTCCCAAAATAAAAGTGGCGGAGACTTTATTCTGAAACAGAGCCAAGATGTCACAAAATTCTGCACCATGACAAATGTATATATAATTGTGTTTTTTATAATAAGTAAGCTTTTTAAAAATTGAAGTATAACATAAATGCAGAAATATGAACAAATCATAAATGTTCACTTGTACAATCCTTCTGCCCATTTTAATTAGGTTATTTTTCCTATTATTGTGTTCTGATAGTTCTTTATATTACCTGGATACAAGTCCCATATCAAAAATTTTATTTGGAAATATGGCCTCCCAGTTTGTGGCTTCTCTTTTCACCCCCAACAGTGCCTTTCAAACAGTAGAGAGTCTTAATTTTGATAAAGTCCAATTTATCTTTTTTTTTTTCTTTCATGGGTTATACTTTGGGTGTCATATTTAAAAAATCTTTACCTAAGTCAGAGTCACATAGATTTTCTCCTGTTTTCTTCCAGAAGTTTTATTTCTATTGGGTTTTACATGTATGTCTATGATCCATTGTGAGTGCATTCGTGCCTGTGCTGCAGTGTGCCTAGAAGTTGTTTTTTTGTTTTTGTTTTGTTTTGTCTTGTTTTAGAGTTTTGATATCCAATTGCTTTGGCATCAATTATTGAAAAGACCATTCTTTCTTCTTCGAATTGCCTGTGCACCTCTGTCAAAAATCAATTGACCATATAAGTGTGAGTCTATTTCTGGACTCTCTATTCTGTTCCATCAATCCATTTGTCTATCTTGATATCAATACTACACTGTCTTTATTATTGTGGCTTTATATACCTCTTGAAGTCAGATCATATATGTTATTTAGCTTTGTTGTTTTTAGTTAGCTTAAGTCCTTTGCATGCATTTCCATATAACTTTTAGAATTAATTTACCAATTTAAAAAAGAAAAAGCTTGCTTAAGAATTGATTGGAATTGTGTTGAATTTATAGATCAAACTGAGGGAAAACTGACAACTTAATGATATTGTCTTGTGATTTACGAGCTCAGTATATCTTATCCCAGTAATGTTGTGTCTTGAATGTATAGATTTACAGTTGCAACAAATTCAGATAACTTTTGGCTATTATCTCTTCAAATATTTTTCTATGCTCCACCCCTCCTTTGGAGACTCCAGTTACATGAATATTTTTTTTAAGTTGCAATGTAAGCCGTTTATTGGGTACAGTTACATGAATATTGGGCCACTAAAAGTGAGCACATTTTTATTGATGCTCTGTTCATTATTTTTAATCTTTTGTTCTCTGTTTCATATTGTTATATGTTCAAATTCAGTAATCTTTTCTTCTGCACTGCCTAGTTTGTTGTTAATTGCATATAGTATATTTTTCATGTCATTCCTTGTTTTTTTCATCTCTAGAAGTTTCATTTAGGTCTTTGTAATATTTTTCATATCTTTGCTTCATACGTTAAGTCATTCCTCTAGTTTTTTGAACATGGGATATATAGTTAAAACAACTGTTCTAATTTTGTTAACTAATTTTATCATCTGTGTCATTTCTGGGCTGGCTTCGATTGATTTTTCTCCTAATTTTGGGTCATACTTACCTGCTCCCTTTAAATTTCTGATTGGATGTCAAACATTGCACATTTTATTTTGCTGGGCATTGGGTATTTTTGTTTCCCTATAAATATACTGAGCTCCTGTTTAGGAAGTGGTTAAGTTACTTGGAAACAGCTTGATCCTTTGGGGTGTTGCTGTTAAGTTTTCTTAGGAAAGATCACAACAGCATTTAGTCTAGGGCTAATTTTGTCACACTATTGAGACAAAAGTACTTTATAGTGCTTTGTGAATGATGATGCTTTTCATTCTGGCTGGGAGAACAGGAAACATTTCTACCCAGTGTGATTCTCCGGTGATTTTTCCTTGTAATCCTTCCCAGTGGCTCTGTCTCCATTTTTAAGTAGTTTCTTCACCTGCTTCTGCTGAGCAATATTCCGCTGAAGACTTGAAGGGACCACTTGAGTGGGGATCTCCAGAGCTCTGATCTGAGAGCTGGGGAGGAGAGCATGATTTTAATTTTGTTGATTCTATAGAACCAAGTGGCATAAAAAGAGGGCAATTGGATTTATAAGTTAGTTGCTCAGGAGAGAGAACTAGGCTGGGGATAGAAAGTAGTGAAGTGTCTATATATAGACAGAGTCAAGATCTCACTACATGTGAGAAAGTACAGAACGAGAGCGAGGTGGGCTAGACCTCAGAATGCTAAGGCCAGTAAAAGAAGAGCCTGCGAGAACCCTGCAGGCTCAGATTCAGCATTCCACAATGTCCAAGAGACCAAGAGTAAGGCCGCTTTAAAAAAAAAAGTTTTTATTGATTTTTTCAGAGAGAGAAAAGGAGGGGGATAGAGAGATAGAAACATCGATGTGAGAGCCCGGCTGGTATGGCTCCGTGGTTGAGCATCGACCTATGAACCAGGAGGTCACGGTTCAATTCCCAGTCAGGGCACATGCCCAGGCTTGATCCCCAGTGTGGGGCGTGCAGGAAGAAGCCGATCAATGATTCTCTGTCATCATGGATGTTTTTCTCTCTTCAATGATACTCTCTCATCCTTTATGTTTCTCTCTCTCTCTCTCTCTCTCTCTCTCTCTCTCTCTCTCTCTCTTTCTCTCTCTCCCTCTCACTCTGAAATCAATTGAAAATATGTATTTTTTAAAAAAGAAAAAGAAACATTGATATGAGAGAAACATCAATCAGCTGCTTCCTGCAGGATCCCTACTGTGGATCGAGCCCAAAACCCACTCAGTGACCTCTTGCTTCCTGGGTCCACGCTCAAACACTGAGCCATACCGCCTGGGCAAAGTACAGAGAGTTCTGACCTTGGCAAGTATAGAGACAAATTGGGATGGTATCCAGAATGAGACAGATGGAGAAGGGATGGAAGATGAACTAGGAATAGAAACTATGGTCTGGTTGTGCAAGAAAAGTAAAAAGCTGCAAAGGAATATAAATGTCAGGAGTTTTTCACATGGTTTGTTTTAGCAGAAGAGATGAGCATACGTTGAAAATGATACTTTTAACAATAGAGGTATATGTTTAAAATGTTATGGATCATTTAATTTATTTTAAGTTAAAACTGAAAAGAACAGTAATCTGTTGCCTATAATCCTTTTGTCATATACAATGCAGCCAACTTTCATTTTCATTATTTGGTTGTTTATTTAGAAGAACAATGCTACCATTAGGGAAGAATTAAATAATCTGCAACTGCATGTTATCAGCAACTTCATATGAGATTCCCCCTCACAACAGCTAAAAGGCATCACAATGGTTCGCTTCCATTTTCTTTTAAAATGTGGTGCATGTGTGAATTACATCCAATCAGATCATGGTGGTGTTAAGCAAAATTTGGCAAACTATGGCCCTTAGCCAGATCTGGCTCATCACTTTTTATAAATAAAGTTTTATTGGAACACACACACATAAAGGTGATGGAAATAATTACATTGAGATTATTTAGCACTTACAGGAGTGTATTAGGATGCAGAGAACTCTCTTTTAAAAAATATATATATTTCTTGATTTCAGAGAGGAAGGGAGAGGGAGAGAGAGATAGAAACATCAATGATGAGAGAGAATCATTGATCGGCTGCCTTTTGCAGACCCCCGACTGGGGATTGAGCCTGCAACCCGGGCATATGCCCTTGACCAGAATCAAACCCTGGACACTTCAGTCCACAGGCCAAACCGGCCAGGGCAAGGGTAAGGTTCTTGAGAAGGTGCAATGGGATGAAATCTAAAGCATAGGTGGAGTGATTGGCCTTTCATAGGAGGAAAGCAATGTCCTCTATTTGCTGTAGGAAGGAGGGAGAGAAGGAGTGAAGATAGTATGTAGGTTTGCAGGTTTGATGTTTGAAGGCTAAAGGTCAAAGGAGTTTCCATTTGAGCACGTTTGTTTACTGGTGAAGCTATAAGAAAGACAATCAGTTGATGGGGAAGGTGGAGAGTTTGAAAATTTGAGAAATCTGAAGAAGGTTTAAGAGTTATTGTAAGCATCCTATATAATAAAGAGGTAATATGGAAATTGACCCTCAGTCCATCACATCATCACAAGCCGGCTGTGCCCACA
>NW_006285248.1:3683337-3688206 GCF_000327345.1 Myotis davidii | reverse complement strand
GCCTGGCCAGGTGACCTGAGGCTGCGCCCCCCACCCAGTGGGGCTTGACGGGGGACCTGAGGCTGCACCCCGCCTGGTGGGGCTTGATGGGGGTGGGGCTGGCTGGGTCTGGCTCTCACCCAGTGGGGGTGGGACCGGCTGGGTCTGGGTCTCGCGTGATTTCGAGGTGCATGAGGGTGGGCGGGGACTTGACTCTGGGTCCTGCGATGTGCCCCAGACTCTGGCAGGAGGAATATTTTCATATACATTTTACTAATTTTCTTTCATCTCTGACACTTCTACTATAGAGAAAGGGCAAATAGCAATATTAAAATATTTCCTCTAATTAATTCCCTTTTAATGTGTATGAATTTCATGCACCAGGCCACTAGTTATTCATAATAGCCAGAAAGTCAAAACAATCCAAATGTTCATCAACTGATAGATGGATAAACAAAATGTGATATATCCACACAATGGAATATTCTTTAACACTAGAAATGAAGTACTGATACATGCCACAACATGAATAAACCTTGACAAAAAGTGAAAAAAACTAGTCACAAAAGGTCACAAACTGTATGATTCCATTTATATGAAGTGACCCAAAGAGCAAATGCCATAGAAACAGAAAGATCAGTGGTTGTCAGGGGCTGAGGGCGATGGGGAAATGGGGAGTGACTACAAATGCAAATAGGGTTTCTATTTGGGACAATGAAATATTCTGATATTAACTAATGTTGAAGGTGAAGAAATTTGTAAATATACTAAAAACCATGAAATTGTGCACTTGAAAAATGTAAATTTTATATGTGAATTAAATCTCAATAAAGCTGTTATTTAAAAAAAGAAAGTTATTGCAGAGAGTAGACTGTCCAGATAAAGTAGACTGTCCAGACATCTCCAAGGCTCCAGTAACTTGTTATTTTCTCATTCTAAATACATATTCACCCTAATTTTATATTTGTGATTGTATATTTTTTCTTTAAAAGGACTCCCCAAACCATATAAGCTCCAGAAAACCAAGATCTGCCCCTGCAGATAGCTGAGGATCTATTTGAGGTCATTAAACATGAATATTTAGTGGATCACGCATCCTTTTGTATAACTTGTTCCAACATCACTTGGCTGTAGGGATGCAGAAGAACATGGAGTTGGGTTCATTCAGAGTTGGGGTTTTGTGAATTGGAAGCATGTAGTAAAAGTGTGGACCATAAAATTTAAACTGGATAAGGGGGAGAATAAAGAAAGAAAGAAAAGGTCTGATGGATCATGAAAAAATGGAGGCATCAACAGGCTACAAAAGCTGTTGAGAAGGAAGATTACTTAGGAAGAACTTGAAAGATCAAGTTAGAAGATATATAAAGTGCTAGAGGTAAATGTTAAGGCCATATGGGTGAGTATTTGAAAGTCACTGGAGATAACATGGCCATTTGCGCTAAGGAAGTGTCTGAACTCTGAGATTATCTCCATGGATCTGCACATTCTTTCCCTGGCACATTCTGCCTCGGCCTGTCACCCAGTGACCCTCTCACTCGCCTCACTGCTGCCTTCATTCAGTACTTGGTTGCTCCTTCTGAGGAGACAGAAGAAAGCTAGGTAGATAGGGGAGGGATCACGGGAAGGGAAAGTAAAAGCCAAGAACCCAACTAGGTGGAGTTACTAAGACACCCTAACTAGGCAGGGAAGTAAGGGTGCACATAAGAGACATGAACTTTATTTTATTTTTAAATATATTTTATTGATTTTTTTTACAGAGAGGAAGGGAGAGGGATAGTTTGAAACATCAATGAGAGGGAAACATTGATCAGCTGCCCTTGACCGGAATCGAACCTTGGACCCTTCAGGACGATGCTCTATCCACTGAGCCAAACTGGTTAGGGAAGAGACATGAACTTTAAAATGTATGGATATGCTGAGACAGACAGCATGCAGATAACCAATCAGGAGCTGTCTCCACCCCCTGAATTAAAAGGCTAGTGCTTCCTTTCGCCCTCTCTCTTCTCCCCTACATGCATTGGGTTCCTGATGTTTCTTCCTGTGGTATGGGAGTGTTGCCCATATGGCTTATGGCCATATGGACCTCCACACATAGTGTTCTTCAATTAGCTTGGATGCTGAACTACTACTGACTGTAACAGGAAAAGGAAGTTCTGGACACTGGGCTGCTCCGGAAACCCAGCTACACCTTTTCCAGGACTGGCTTCTCCCAATAAACCTCGATCCGGCTGTTTTAGTCCGTGACTTCATTAGGACTCAACATCCCACATTTTGGGTTTCACTTCCAGCCTGAGGACTTGCATAGTTTCTCTTCTATCTGAAATACTCTTCTTCACTATTTGGCCAGGCCAACTTCTACTCATCCTGAGTACCTCAATATAAAGTCTTTCCCAAAGGAAGTCTTTCCCAACCTGTTCATTCTCCTTCCTGGTATACAGCCAAATTAGACTCTGTTTTCTTTCACATTACTTATTCACTGTATTGTGAAAGTTAAGGGGTTAATCACCTGTATGGTGCTTTTCTGCAGGATAGAGTAGTCCCAGAACAGGTCGGGTTTTTCCTCCCTACAGTATCTGGGGTCTTCAGGGACTTGATCATCCTAGGATATTCCATAAATATTTGTTGTATAAATGAAATTTAAGGTACTTATATTTAATAGCTTTTTCCAGCATACCTTTTAAAAATATATACATATTTTTTATTGATTTCAGAGAGGAAGTGAGAGGGAGAGATAGAAATATCAATGATGAGAGAGAATCATTAATCGGCTGCCTCCTGCACGCCCCACACTGGAGATTGAGCCCACAGCCTGGACATATGCCCTGACTGCAATTGAACCGTGACCTCCAAGTTCATAGGTTGATGGGCAACCACTGAGCCACACCAGCCGGGCACTAGCATCCTTTTACAGTATAAAGGTATAAAATCTAAAATGGCATGTAATGTAAAAATAATGCAAATTTCCTTTCTAAAATACATACATAGAAACATATCCATTTTCAACCTCTCCTCAACTTTTATTAGAGCTCTAGAAATACTAATCTAAAACAGTCAGTGGGAAAAATACTTAAAGATTTCTTATACAGAAATGAGATGATTGAATCGCTTATTTGAAATATTCAAAATATATATTGGAACTTCCAAAAGCTAAACATATAAGATATATTACAATTTTTCATTGAAATGCATTTTATAGCAGGAGTGAGAGAGTGGTAAATTTTTGAAAGCCAACAGTGAATTACCCAACAATGGACTAATCTTACTAATGCTAATTATAAATACTTTTGATTCAGTGTGCTGACACATTACTTATGGGATAATAAGCAAAAAAAAAACAACAACAACAAACAAATTTGATGACATATTTTCATTTGGACAACTTGTGGCAAATTTGTATTCACCTACTTAAAAAGAATTGGTTTGGTTTATCAGCTCCCATAAAAATTACCCTCACTTGTTTTCTAAAAAGCCTTTACAACAAACCCCCTTGTTTCTTCTTTCTTTTGCAGTCATCCTTGTGGTTATGGCTTTGATTCTTCCTCAAAACAAGTCTGCTTCTCCTCCCTTACATCTTTCAAATATCTGGCTAAATGCCTCTTCGAGGAATACTTCCCTCTTTTCTATCTGACCTAGTCCTACTTCTTTATTCTTTCAATTTACTGTGTTTATTTCCCCAGGGCATATTTTTCACAATCTGTACTACATTGTAGACCTTATATTTGCTTACTATCCTATGTCACCATCGGAATGTTATCTCAGTTAGCTCAGGGACCTTTGTGTGACACCACCCCCAGCATCTAATTTCCTGCTATAATTGTACATTTTCAAACTCAGAGGAACTCCTGGATATGAACGTGTTAATAAGAAAATGCCTAAGATAATTGTTTCCAGAAATATTCATTTATTTCCTAATACTTTTTAGCACTTTTATCTATTATATTACCTTCTACATTTTCTTTTAGGGCTTTGTCTTTCACAAATAGATTTGAAAAGCTATTTTTGTTACAGGAGTGTGTTAAACCCAGGATCAGGTACCATCATTGTAAAACACACACAAGTAGGCACATAGAACATCCAGTAAGTTTCCCTTTTCTAGTCCAACATCTCAGGAGTCGATTTTTAAACAAATACAGTCAAGCTGAAGAAACTGGGAACAAAGAGACAGCGTGAGGCTTTCAACTGTCCCAAAGACAGACTCGGATCAAATCCTTTGGTCCCGCCATATCCCGTGCGTTCCCAGCACACTGGCAGGGCTGCTCCGGGGACCATCCAACTCGAGCCCGGGGGCTTCGCCCCTCCAGGCCGGTATCAATGGCGCTCATCCCCGCGCCCTGCCCTCCCGGTCCCTGCCCTCCGGTTTCCGGGGCAGCCTCCCTCAAGGCCGGCTTGCCTTGCAGGCTGTCAAGTAGAGAAAACTCCGCAAACTTCAGATCTCGTGCACAGTACAGACTCCGAACAAACCCTATGCTCCAAGACTGCAAACCCGACAGAACATGCTAACGTTCCTCACTCCACCCAGCGCCCAAGCCCGGGCCGCGATGCGCTCGCCTCGGCCTCGGCCGCCTTCCCCTCCCCCGAGGAACCGGCTGGGGGCTCAGCCTCCGCCGCCGCCCCGCGGCCGAGGACCCCGCTCCAGCTTCCCGAACTACAAATCCCAGGGTGCCGCGAGGGCGCCGGCTCCCTCCCTCGCTCGCTCCCTCCTCCGCCAGGCGCCTCCTCCCCAGCCCTTGTTGTTTTGGCTGGGAGCGCTCGGGCGGAGTTTCAGAGAAAGTCTGGGCTGACACCGGAGCCGGCCCGAACGTGGGAAGGGGAGGAGGAAAGGGAGGAAGAGGGAACCCAGAGGCCGGGAGAGGGAGGGATCGGGCCGGGGGCCGGGCGGCTCAGAACCTG
>NW_006285248.1:3670313-3682542 GCF_000327345.1 Myotis davidii | reverse complement strand
TGGCTGCCGCTGGCCGCGCGCGGGCTGGTGAGGCCCCGTCTCCTTCCCCTCGGCCCCCTTGGGACCGATCTGTACACTCACGCCCAGACCTCCACTTTGCTGGGTAACTCTCTTCGTCCAGGTTCCAGGCGCCTTGCTTTGCGGGCCCCAGCGGCCCAGAAGAGGGCCCGGGATTTCCAGCTAGACGCCGCTGACTTTTATGACTTCTTTTAGCAGGGCCGGGAGAAGAGCATTCTCCTTCCTTTACATTTGCAATGGGATCGCCGTGGGGCTGCTGTGTACTCCATTCCCCGCAGCAGGAAAACCGCAGAGGGTGTCATAAGTCACCAGCTCTCTGGTCCGCACACCCTCTTGCTTTCTCCTGATGTGGGTTCCGGGAAGAGGGCTGTGGACCTGGGAAGTTAGCATTAGACACAAGTATCTCAAATCTGCAAAAGGAGAAAGAATGAGAAGTGATTACGCGCCCTACCGTTTGCTTAGCAGGGTTCACATTTTCGCGGTTTGAATCCAGCGACTTTGGAGTTTGGCCCAAGCGCCTTGGCAGTTTGCTGCGGGAGGAAGGCGCTGGGGGGAGCCTGGTGGCTGGTGTTTGGGCGCCTGGGGCACGCTGTCGAGCCCCGCAGGAGGGGACAGCTGAGGCTCGTAAGGATTTCTGTGGTCTTTTCCCAGGCCACCGGAGTTGCTTAAATGGTGTTTGTGTAATTGGTACAAGATGCCGATTATGTGTTAAACCGTTGTAACAGTTAGGAAAAATATTCCTTGAAAGAACCAACCTACTTTGGTGGAAATCTGTCTTCTTCAGGGGTCTGGGATCTCTTCCCTACTTGTTTCTTTGGTCGCTGCCCCCCCTCCCCCCTTGCAAAGGAAAGAAATGGCACTTTTGCCCTGGCATATGGAGCAAAATTTTCCTAGTAAAATACATTTCAAAATCAGAATTTATGCCCCGTTAATTATAAATTTACTACCAAGGGGCCAACACTTCTAAAGGAACGTGTTCATTGTTGAAGGATATCTATACCCAGTATCAGAATGAAGTCAATCCTTGTAGTAACTGCTTGCTTGCACAAAACAGGGTGAAGTGCAATACTTAGCTTCACTGACAACTGGCCAGTGAGTTTCTTAGGCTCTGCCAGGATTTGTTATAGACACGTAATTCTCATTTAAGGACTTGATGCCGCAAATCCTAAGAAAGTTCTCCAGATATTTTGAGTCCTTCTAAATTCTGTCTCTTCACCTGTCACCTGTCACAGTTTGCCTTAATATCCTGGTAGAGAGTCTAACTCTATTCCAAAAATGTAAGAGAGGCAGTGGGTATCCCCCACCCCCATCCCGAGCAAGAAGAGGGAGTAGAGAGATAAAGAGATGTATTTGTTTTGAGAAGGCACATTTAGGAAACACCTAGGACGAAGTGAGTGGGTTCTTGGGGGAACTAACGAACTATACGTTTGCTGAAATTGGTAGTGATAATAGAAGTTTGATGCATTCTTTCACATGGTTGGTCTATGGCTCTCTCAAAAGATGCTGTGCCCTGGACTAGGCACCATAAGACTGGGAAACACAGTAAAAGTAAAGCCCGCCTTTTGGGCTTGCAGTTGAATGTAGTATAAATCAGGAAGAAAATCGTCCAGAACGGTTGTCTTCACAGGAACCCCCCAAAAAAAGGAAAGTCCAAAAATTTTAAAAGTTATTTTTTCATTTGATCATTCCAACAGTTCTGAGGGAGCTCTATTTCTGTTTTACAGATAAGAAAACAGTCTACATGACTAGAATGTGCCAGAGGCAGAATTTGAACCTGGATCTGCCTGATTGATTGGTTAATTCCAATTAGACCATCTCTAAAGGTCCTTTCAGATGATAATTTTCTAGGAGTCCATGTGAATATGAGCTCAGAATGCAATGTAGAGGTGGAGTGTGGCGCAGGCGAGCACTTGCTAGAGGAGCAAGACCCTTCAGCGGCTTTCCGAGTCTACGGGAAGATGAGACAAGTATAGTGAGCAGACCACGCAGAGTGATCTTTGACTGTGTGCCCAAGCTGAGTGCTGTTGTTGTTTTTTTAATAGATATTTGGAGGAAAAAGCTCAGTGCAGTCTGAAACCCTGGGAATACTTTAGAGACAGTGGGCTCCCTAAATTGTGTTTTCAACAAGGGGAACAATCTGCCTAACAGCTGGAGGGAGGCTGAGTTTTTCTTGCCTGGTGGAATATTAGTGTGTGTTTTTTTCTTTTCTTTTTTTAAAAACATTTTATTGATTTCATAGAGGAAGGGAGAGGGAGAGAGAAACATCAATGATGACAGAGAATCATTGATCGGCTGCCTCCTGCACGCCCCCTACTGGGGATCGAGTCCGAAACCTGAACCCAGGCATGTGCCCTTGACGGGAATCAAACCTGCGACCCTTCAGTCCACAGACTGATGCTCTATCCACTGAGCCAAACCGGCTGGGGCTAGTCGTGTTTTCTTTTCATGCTAGTGAAGTACCTGGAGATGGCCCAGGAAGACAGTGGGTAGGCTGGCTGTCAGAATCGAGGAGTCCAAGAGGGTGACTAGGGTGTTACAAGTTAAAATGAAGCTTATGTGTGTATTTTAGCTGTCAAGTTTGTTGCCCAGAATATTTTGAAAATCTCAGATTATGGATCTTGGCTTTGGTATCCAGTTTAGATTGCTTTTGCTAAAGCAGCTTTGATCCTCACAGATATAGGCGCGCATTTATGCGTTTCCTATGCTTGCTTTCTTTTCATGTGAAATCTTTGTTTTCTGGTTAGAAGGAAACCTTGTTGGCTACCGAACAAGTAAACAGTTGCTTAATAATGTTTTGTTTTGTTTTTTTACTCCTCAGCCAACGATATGTTTATTGATTTTGAGGGGGGTGGGTGGGAAGAGATATGTGAGAGAAACACGACTGATTGCTGGGGTTGAACCCACAACCTAGGTATGTGCGCTGACCTGGAATCAAACCTGCAACCTTTTGGTGTCCTGAACAAAGCTCCAACCAACTGAGTTATCCAGCTGGGGTTTGATAATGGTTTTTAATGAATGGATTTGCTGTGAAAAGATACTAGGATGCATGGTACTGTAATTGTTAAATGAGACTTCAGGGAGTTTGAGTTTGAGCATTGATCCTCTTGGGAAACGTTTGGCCCATGGGACTTTGACAGTCGTCATCTTGTTTATAGTATTTATAGGGTAGTCCCAACATTAAGATGATCCGAAAGGGCTGTTAAGTGACAGTTTTATCTTTAAAGTCATCTCAAGTTATGGCCCTAATGTATTCCATTTATAACTTCATTTTATGTTCACTGTTGACACTCAGGCAGCATTGTTTTTGCATACTGGTGTGTTCAACTGATAAGGAAGCTTTTCTTGAATTTCCTAAACTAAGTGAAAGTGGCATAAAAGGAAGTGAGAGAAAGCCTGGAGTCCTTATGGATTCCTTAGCCTTTTTGTCTCTTTGTAACCTTTTCTATCTTTATTTGAAAAAGGGCAAGAATCTCTTATATGGGTTTTATTCTCTCTGAATTTTTCAAAGTTTATTAAGATGGAGGTGAAATTTTACATGCTTTTTTTTTTTTCAGTTTTGCTGCTATTGTGTTGTTTTTGTCCTGCATTATATATTAAACAGCTGCTTTTTTACTTTTAAGGACCTGAGTGGAATCATATACAGATCACCACCACTAAGGTATACAGAAAACAAACTCTTGGTAGTATGCATTCAACAGACATGCTCAGATTTTTATAGTTATTTAAAGGCAAATCAGCCATTTGCCTGGCTGGTATAGCTCAGTGATTAAGCATGGACCCATGAACCAGGAGGTCATAGTTTGATTCCCAGTCAGGGCATTTGCCTGGGTGGTGGGCTCGACCCAGTAGGAGGCGTGCAGGAGGCAGCTGATCCATGATTCTCTCTCATCATTGATATTTCTCTCTCTCCCTCTTCCTTTCCCTCTGAAATCAATAAAAACGTACTTTTTTTTTTTAAAGTCATAAATAAAATAAAGACAAACCAGCCACTTGAAATAATGATGGACTTTTCGTCAGAACTTGAAATTTTAGCTGAGATAAAATGTAAGTCTGGAAACAAAGGACTGATTCACGCCAGCTGGCTATCACCATCTCTCTGCAGGGGGAGCTGCCCTCTGGCCTGCCGTGAGCCTGGACACCACGTTTGGGCTCCTCCGTGGCCCAGCTGTCAGCATTGGGCAGGTGTGCAATCTCAGCAGGAGAACCTGCTCTGAGGCCTGGACAAGGTGGCCTGTTAGCTGCCAGCCAGCCTGGGAGCAAGAGCTCAGCCAGTTCTCGGGCATATCATCTGCACTGAGCTTGGCTTCTGCTGCTCTTCACTGTCATTTAAGAGGATGGTTCTTGTCTGGTCTTCCAAAACATATCCCCTCTCGCCCCAGTACTGGAAATGGGCCTAGAAACAGAAATAGCCTCTTCCTCTGTTTGGGCACCTGACATCTTACATGGAGAGGGGCATGGGCAGCCAGAGTAGCAACATCTCCTTGTTCAAGGACAACCTGGGACCTGTGCTAAGCATTAAGTCTCTGTTCGGTAGTGTCACTACAACCAAGATGTCTGGAAGCTCTTCCTGCCCCTTTTGGCGATTAACAGAAGCAGTCAGTGGATTCTGAAACTTGCTTACAGTGAGAGAGGAACAAAATTATTCTGTTGAAGAAAATGTTTTTTCTTGCAATCCCCATGTTAGTAAACATTCCATTAAAATTCCAAATGTGTTGTTTTTGTTTTTATCTTTTCCATTGTGGCCGGAACATTGTTTCTATTAACAAAGATCAACAGCTACCAATTGCATTAAGCCTTTATGATAGTTAATGATAGCTCATGCTTTCATTGTGCCCGGGCTTAACGATGAGTACAAAACTCCTTGTGAAACTGGCTGAGTTCCTAAGTCTGCTTGTCCTTTGGGATTCAAAATTACCGTGAGGAAGGTGTATCCATTTGGAAGGTAGCTTTAGAGTTCTGCTGTTCTAAAAATTTGTTTTTAAATTTTTAAAAAAGATCGTCTTTGAACAAAACACAATATGGCAAGAGACTAGGATAATCTGGCTGACAGCTGAATTGGTTCTTTCAGTGTTTTGTTATTATAAGTCTGCTTTAAAAATCTGAAGGAAATATAATAACAAAGCACTTTTTAAGGCTAAATAAAATTCCACGTTTTGGAGTCAACATGAAGAATATAGATGAAGCCTTGACAGTTTGCAGATTGAGGAATTTTAAGAGGTGATAGATTCAAAACATTAAGTGCCGGCACTCTAATTTTCTTACAGGTATTAATACAGGAGAAAGGAGGCAATGGGTAGACTTTATTTTCAATGGTTTTGGGTAAATTGTGCTACCGTGTAAGAAACCCCGGACTGAGTGTCAGGACCCAGAATCTGACTTGACTTTGCCACTGCCCAAGTGATCTTTTGCCCCGTCTAATCCTCAGTTTCCTGTTCTATAAAATGGGGAGGGGTCGGTAATAGATCTACATTCTAAACTCTTGCAGGTTTTACATTCGTCTTGTCAGACATTTCCTTGGGAGGTAGAGGCAGATGAGGAGCTTCTCAATAGGCCTTTTGGGGAAATAAATATTATTTATTGTTCCTTTTAAATAGTTTGGTAACTCTATTAGGAACAGCTCAAGCAGAGGTTCTTTGGGGACTCTGGGTGTTTTGCTTAATAGAAACGCAGGCTCACTGAGCACCAGGCAAGCAGTTTGTGTGCTGGGTGCTGAGCACGAGGTAAACTCAACAAATCTCTGTTGACTGAATAAATAAATGAACAAGTATTTCTGGAGCTTTTGCACTGTGCCGTGTGTGGAATACAATGGAGGGAAAGGCCCACTCCCTGCCCTTAAGGAGTTTCTAATCTGTTTTGAAGACAAACTGTAATTAATGCACGTACATATAAACCGTTTTATAAGACATGTTATAAAGCCATATATGATTAACCGCCAAATGAAACGATACAGATAATAATTGCTTAACAGTTCAGACTGAGGGGGTAGGGGGTGGGAGGCTGCCAGGGAAACTTCAGAAATGAATTTCAGGCTCAGTTCTAGGAAGAATTGAGATACTGCTGGTAGAAATGGCAAAATCATAAGCAAAGTCTGATTTTCAAGGAAGAATGAAGAATTTGTGTTGAGATCAGATACGCTCATGAGGAGAACGGCTTCAGGACCCCTCAGGTTCGTACATGGAGTTTGGACAGGGCTGTACTTGTGGTTCCAGAAGTTTCTGTTTCTGCGGTGGTGACCTAATGCTCCTGATGGGATCCGGACCGCAAGTGAATTTTATGTCTCGACTAGAAACAAACAAAGCACCGTGTTTGGTCACCTGAACTCATTAACATTCCAAGGGACATGTGTTAGTTAAGATTTCTTTATGTCTGTTTTGAGCTAAATAATTCATTCTGGCAAGCGTTTAGTTTGCAACAGAGAGGGAGCATGTTCTGGTGGGAGGGAGAATAAAAGAGCCTTTGATTCGTTTGCTTCTGAGTTCCAGCAGGAGGGCCAGCGCCTGCCTTGGGCTAGCCTCTTATTTTGGACTTTGGAAGCCATCTTAGCCCAGCTGTGGGAGTGCCAGCTAGTGCTGGAGGAAAGAGAATAACCCCATTGGATCACATTAAACCCCCAGCTGACTGTGGATGGAGGGGTTTCTCTCATTTCACATTCCTTGCATTAACACGGTGGCTAATTTCCACGAAGTTAGAGCTCCATTTGAATTTGCCATTTGAACTTGAATTGCAGTTACCACATTTTCGTGACTCCTTTTATCTCTGTCCACTAGAAAACTTATCAAGTCCCAGGTCCTCCCCGACCCCCTGCCTTCCCCCCCTTCTGCTACAAGCACAAATAACGTTAGCGTTCTTTTCTTCTTTCGATTACTCTTGGGGGCAAGTGGCTCTTTGTACTGATTTCTACACCCATTAAATAAGTAGTCTCTTCAGTTGCCAACGTAGTGGCTGAGGAACCATAATATGAATTGTCGTTGGAATAGAAGCCTGTGGAATTACTGGGAAAAGTCACTCCATGAACTGGAAGTTTGTGACCATTCCAGGCTTGTATGTATATAACATGAGAATGCCTTACCTGGGGGGAGGGGGAGACTCTTTTTATATCTTAAGCAATTGTTTTACTCATAGGAGCGAAATTCTCCCTACCCGAAGAGAAAAATTCTCATCGCTGAGTGCGTATGAAGTTGAACACAGCTGGCTATATAAAAAAACAGTTGAGCCTGTGCACTGAAATGCATGTGAGGTCGTTATCTCTGTTACATTAGCTCTCGAAGCATTCTGATTACGACTTGTAGCTGCCAAGCCCCGTCCTGCAGTGTTATCTGGAGCAAAAATTTTCCATGTGGTTTTTTTAGCAGAGCTACTATATGCAAACTGCACATGAAGCTGTAAGTTGCAAAGAAAAGAGCTTCTAGAAGAGGAAATGTGAGTTATCTTAATTTTTTTCTACCATTTAATTGTTCTTTCCTGAGTGCATATTTCAGACATTTTTATCATATTTCTGAGCTGAGTTTTATTTTTACGTATTGGAAAGAATGCCGAATTTACCATGCGTTTTTCTTATGGTGGCGTTTTTGCTTTTGTTTTGTTTTTTTCTCCCGGCTTTTTACTTTGAATTCATACTTGGCCTAGGTAATTCCCTGTGTTAAAAACCAAACAAAACAATGTCCCAAAGGAAAAAAAAAAACATGGCTACATTGTTCCATGAATTAAAAACAATATACTGAGAGTCCAAACATTTCTTTTAAATGTAAAAAACTTTAGGTCATTATTTTTATAGGAAGAAAAATACTAAACCTTGCTTTTACTATCCTGTTCATTGTTTTTCTTTTCCATTTTTTATTTATTTTGCTTTGTTTTGACTCACGTAGTTTAAATGTTTTTGAAAACAGTATTTACGAACATGACACATAAAAAGGAAAACATCAGAATTCCATTTTACATTTGAAGAGAAAAGTGACAGGAAGACATGTAGTCTAATGAGGGCAGGACATGTCTGTTAACATCAAGGCTTTTTAACGCTCACGTTGCTTGGTTGCATTGCATAATTGTCATTATTGTTCAGCTAGTACACATGAAATAGGCAGGTGAATGCAATGTTAGTTAAGACGTTCACTTTCGTGAAGTGAAAATGTAGGACAACAGCATCAGGAGAAGGTTGAGAATTCAATCTGTTTTTTGTTGTCATCTTTATTATTTAATGCACCAGTTAGCCAATTGCTATAAAATTCTAATTGCTAACTTTTTAAAGTGGGTTAAAGGTAAAAGCATTCTTTGTCCCTGGATCCCTACCTTCTGGCTCTTTTCCTCTGTTTCCATGTCTTCTCTGTAACATAAGCCTGACCACCAGCATCACAAAGTACGTGTGTCAGAATCTGGACACACACATTCTTTCACCTTTTCTCTAAAAGGGGGAGGCATCTCTAGCCCGGTAATGTGGTAATCGAGACTAGGAATAATCATGTTCCACAGGCATGTAGATTGTTTTTCTCTCCTGAAATTCAGTTTTAAGTTACTACTGTATTGGGAAATGTGGTTAGGGCACTTTCAATGACCCACTCATTTCACTTAGGGAGGTATTATCTGAACGCCCTTCTCTGTGTTAAAGTTATAATTGACCCTGAAGTTGTGGAAGAGTATTGGATTTTACACGTTCTCCCGGACAATTTCAGGTTTAAATGCTTGAAGTGCTGAGAAAAGGTAAAAGGAAATACTGAACTAGTAAGAATGCAAAATATTTGGGAAGCTAATTTGTTCCTAGTGATGCTGTTACATACAGCCAAAGCTTTCTGAGTAACCTTCACTGGATATATAGGTCATTTATTTCCAAAGAAAGTGGCACAACATTAAATTGGTGCTGTTGAATAGTATTTTTTTCTATATCTTCATTTAAACAAATAGTCAAAACAGGAAAAGCAATATTTTTAAAAATATTTTTGTAGATGACTTTTATAATGACCCACAGATTACAAAGTAGAAAGTATACACATGCTTTGTTTACAAAGAAAATTGGGGCTTCATTTATCATCCTTTGGTGTTTGTAATAGGATATTAATTTCCAGAGGACAAAGATGGCATTTGTCTTCTGTGTCTAAAATGTACCGCAGGGTACCTTGCACAGGCCCTTGAACCACATGGCCAGATAATTGTAGAACTTTAAACCTAAAAGCATAAATCATGTTGTCCAATGATTCTCATTCTTTTGTAACCCATTTCTCTCTAAGGTACTGTTTGAATGTCCTTTTTTAAAATTTTTTTATAATTTATTATTTTTTAATCCTCACCTGAAGATGCTTTTTCATTGATATTTAGAGAGAGTGGAAGTGAGGGAGTAGACAGAGAGAAATATCTATGTGAGAGAAACACACTGATTGGTTGCCTCCTACATGTGCCCCAACCAGGGCCTGGCCAGGGAGGACCCTGCAGCCAAGGTACACGCCCTTGAACAGAGTCGAACCGGAGACCCTTCGGTCCGCAGGCCCACACGCGATCCACTGAGCCAAACCAATTAGGGCTGAATGTCTTTTGACTTTTAATCCAGTTTTACTTTCTGTGATTTGTATCACCAAAACAATAGCTATATTGAATATCTTTTCCAGTTTTACATATCTCCTCCTCCCCTGGTTGAGTGCAGCCTCCTCATTTCACAGGGAATGAAACTTGGCCTCTGGGAGACTAATTGATTTGCCCGGGGTCATACAAGATAACCCAGTACAGGACCACATGTCTCACTGCTCAGGTCGGATCCTTCAGTCACTGAGGGGATGTCCGTGGAGAAGAATTCAGAAGAAGAGGACCAAGAGGGCACTGTCTCCACGCTTCAGGAGTTTATATGCTACTAGGGACTTAGGATGCATTCAGTGCTGCAAATTATATTATGATCAGGAGTGTGTGAGACAAAGCTCCAGAAGAATTCAGCAGCGGGAGGTGAATTCAGGGACTCTCTGAAGGTTTAACGAAGGCGGTAAGAGAGATTTCACCAGGACTTTAAAAGATGGATTCAGTTTTCAAAGATGCGGCTGGAGGGAGACTCTATTTCTCCTTTTTCCAGCCAGACTCTTGAGTGAGTTTTGTGCACTAGGCTGTCCCTTCTTCCTCACCTGCCACTCATTTCATAATAGAATATAACCTGAGTCCTTCTCCACCACTCTTGTTGACAAATCGAACAGAGCTAGACTTGAGCTTTTTGGTTCTTATTTTTTTTATGAAACTCCTGATGGAAATGACCAACCCCTCTTCTCAAAATGTGCTCTTTCCTGTGCCTTCCTGATGCCGGGCTCTGGTTTCCTTAATGTTGGAGTTCCTACAGGTTCTGGTGGTCTTCCTGGATGGCCTCTTCTCCCATCTCACACTGTTAGTGGTTCTTCATCTGTTGTGAGTTCACGAACTCTGAAAACTTGATAAAAGCTCTGGGCACACAGTTTCTGCAGAATCCTTACAAACTTGGATGCAGATGTTATTATAACCTTGCACACTTTCTAACCTTTAAAGCCCATCTCTGGATCTGAAATGCCTCTGAATTTATACTGCCTATGATTCGAAGATTCTGTCTCATCCCTTTTCTCACTCCATGTCTATGGATCTGCTGAGATCCGTGTAACTGCTGAGAGAACCTACAGCAATTCAGTCAGCATGTCCACAGCGGGTCTTCCCAGCCTGTCCCTAAGCCTGGTCCTCTCATTGCTCCCTCTCTCAGTCACACCACCATCTCTTGTCTTGTGGCGTCAGCCAGAAGGTTTTCTTTGTTGTCCCTTCCTCATTCTCCACACTCAGTGACCAGATTCCGTCAGCTTACCTCCCAAATATCTCTCTGCTTACTGACCCTTCTGTTGCCAAAGCTATTTTTGCCTTTTTTCTGGATTGTTGCAAAAGCCAGTTGATCTTTCTACTTCCATTCTTGCCACCCCTCGGCCCCCAACCTGCCCTTATCAAGGCATCCAGATTGGCCTTTCTGAACACAAATCTGATAATACCATTCCTCAGTTGAAGCTGTTCTGCAGAGTTCCTTTGCCCCCCAAAAGGCCCACCGAGCCTCCCCTGAACTCCCACCACCACCTTCAATCTCACACATACACACAGTGGGCCGGAGCATCTGTATTGTCCTCCTTTGATTCTCAGCACAACCCCTGTCACACCTGATTATACTTGCTGCTTTTAATTGCTTTTTCCCCCATGAGATGACGGAGCCGCATTGTGAGATTTTCCAACCTCTGGTACTTTTGCCTTCACGGCCCCCCAACCCCTATAAAACGATAGAATAAACATTATATTTTACAACTGCACCAGTATGAAGATGAATATATTCCAAGCTGGTTTTATTATTATATCTTTATTATTATTATACAGGTGTATAATAAATCAGGTTGAAAATAATTGTAGGTTGAAAATGTATTTAATTCATCTAACCTACTGAACACCATAGGTTGGCCTAGCCTACCTGAAACGTGCTCAGAACACAACATCCAGAATCACTGGCAGCGCAGTCCCCTGCAGAGTGTGGGGTGATCGCCCTGCTGACCACCTGGTTGCCGGGTTGCTGCGCTCGCTGTTGCTGTCCAGCATCCTGAGAGTGTATTTTACCGATTATCGCTAGTCTGGGAAAAGCTCAAAATTTGAAATACTAAAAAGGAGACATATGTAAAACTTCAGAATAAAAAAAAAGAAAAGAAGAAAAATATTTCTTCTTTGTTTTGCTTGCTGGCATAGCAAACACATTTACTGATAAAAGATGTTTTTCAATAAAGTGCCAAAAGTAAAAATGGGGAAAAAAATTTGAAGTACTGTTTTTACTGAAGGTGGATAGCTTTTGCACCATCATAAAGTTGAGAAATTCAGAGATAAGCCATCATAAATTTTGGAGACTCTGTATTCATTATTATACTGATTTTAACAGAAATTAATATTAAAACATTTTTTGTGGGCTCCTATAATCCTCATGGGCCCTAGCACTGTGCGTCCTGTTAAATGGACATAAATGCTTTGGAGAGTCAACTGATTGATTGTGACCAGGAAGGTGAGGAGCCTACTCAGTTATTTTGTAATGTGGCATTTCTGTAATGGCTTGGGTAGCTTACTAAAACAATAGTAAGATTTTGCATTTTAGTCCCTGGTAATTGAAAATAGGGTGATAAAAGGTGTTTTCTATATATTTCAGAGCAAAAATCATGATGTGAAAAATATGTTCTATGAGCTGTTTATGATGTTTCTGCGGTTTTTT
>NW_006285248.1:3669233-3670243 GCF_000327345.1 Myotis davidii | reverse complement strand
AGCCTCTTCCAGCCCTTTCCGGTCCTCTCCACCCCCCTTCCCACTCCCCCCCCACCACACAAACCAGACCCAGACCCTCACCACCCCATTGTCTGTGTCCACGCTCTGTGTTTTTTAATGGGAGTGGGGAGGTGATTTTGCTCCTACTGGGGACATTTGGCAATGTCTGGAGGTATTTTTAGTTGTCGCAAATAGGGGTACTACTGGTTGATAGTGGGTAGAGGTCAGGGAGGCTACTAAACCTGCCACAGTGCACAGGACTGCCCGCACAACCAGGGCAGAGTGTCGACGGTGCTGAAGTTGCGGAACATTTCTGTAGGGGGATCCTTCATAACGCTTGGTTCCTGTATCTGTATTATGTATTTTGTTTATTTCCCTGTGTTGCCTTTGAAAGCCATAATCCAGGTACAGGATTGTGTTGTAACACTGGAACCGAACATTTACTTTTCTGACATCAATAAAGTTGCGGAAAGCAGTCATCAAGGTGACTGAGTTTTTGAATGCCAGAGGTTAGTGCCGTGTGAGCCTTTCACAAGGGCTTAGATGATCGACAAAATCTCTCTCAACCCGTCTGTTGTCATTTAAATCATTACCCAAGTACTCATTTTGCCCTTGCTAATTCTAGCTGGAGTACAACCAATTGTTGTCTGGGTGGGGAGGGGGGATGCTGAGTCATTTCTTCATGTTTTTTATTACCTCTTGGCTTGAATATCACCATTCATTGTTCACAAGCCGCCCAGCTTGTTTACTTTTTATAAATTACATGTACTCACTCCTCCTGCAGGGCTGGCTACTGTAATTGGCAGTAGCCACAGAGCAGGGCTGACGGGTCTGCATTTATGCTGATGTTTCACATTCAGTTCCTGATGTACTCTCTATGCTTTCTTGCTTCTTCTATCTTTGTTTTAAAAGGAAAGCGAAGAGAGAACCACCACCATGTTTATATATTTCAGAGCAAAAATCATGATGTGAAAAATATGTTCTATGAGCTGTTTATGATGTTTCTGCGG
>NW_006285248.1:3595712-3668948 GCF_000327345.1 Myotis davidii | reverse complement strand
CTGGTGGGTGGTGGGTAGGGGTCAGGGAGGCTACTAAACCTGCCACAGTGCACAGGACTGCCCGCACAACCAGGGCAGAGTGTCGACGGTGCTGAAGTTGCGGAACATTTCTGTAGGGGGATCCTTCATAACGCTTGGTTCCTGTATCTGTATTATGTATTTTGTTTATTTCCCTGTGTTGCCTTTGAAAGCCATAATCCAGGTACAGGATTGTGTTGTAACACTGGAACCGAACATTTACTTTTCTGACATCAATAAAGTTGCGGAAAGCAGTCATCAAGGTGACTGAGTTTTTGAATGCCAGAGGTTAGTGCCGTGTGAGCCTTTCACAAGGGCTTAGATGATCGACAAAATCTCTCTCAACCCGTCTGTTGTCATTTAAATCATTACCCAAGTACTCATTTTGCCCTTGCTAATTCTAGCTGGAGTACAACCAATTGTTGTCTGGGTGGGGAGGGGGGATGCTGAGTCATTTCTTCATGTTTTTTATTACCTCTTGGCTTGAATATCACCATTCATTGTTCACAAGCCGCCCAGCTTGTTTACTTTTTATAAATTACATGTACTCACTCCTCCTGCAGGGCTGGCTACTGTAATTGGCAGTAGCCACAGAGCAGGGCTGACGGGTCTGCATTTATGCTGATGTTTCACATTCAGTTCCTGATGTACTCTCTATGCTTTCTTGCTTCTTCTATCTTTGTTTTAAAAGGAAAGCGAAGAGAGAACCACCACCATGTTCTCTCTTTTCAGATGCTCTGATGGTACTTATTTAGAGCTTGGCAGAGTCCCTATGTCCTTTGGTTTGGGGAGGAGAGTCAAGGTTTTGGGTCAGTAGTCCTCAAATTTCAGTGTGTATAACAATCACCTGGGTAACTTCTAAAATGAAGATCCCCCTCCCCCTCCCGCCCCCCCAGTTCTTCTCATTCACTTATCTTTTTAAAAATTAAAGTATACTTGACATGCAATAGTAAATGAGTTTCTGGTGTGCACATAGTTATTCAACATTGATAGCCCTTTGAAGTGATCACTGCAATAAATCTAGTAACCAGCTGTCACTGTACAAAGTTATTACAATACTATTGACTCTAGTCCCTAATCTGTACATAAAACGAAGGTTCATGAGCCTTACCCACCTTCTGATATTTTTAGTAAGTCTTGGTAGAAGCCCAGAAATTACATTTTCTAATCCACACCCTTGCTGATTTCTGATGTAGGTGGTCCTTAAATTATACTTGGAGAAATCCTGAGTTGAGCGTGGAGGGAAAAAGAGAGAAGGAAGAAAATCCAATAGAAGCAGATTCATACAAAGAGTGGAAGAGGGAGATAAGAACCAAAATTCAGAAAGTAATTTAGCCTCTCTTCTGTGAGATACGGGAAATATGCTATAATGATTAACAAGATATGTGCTTAATGTTTTCTAGCAGTGATTTAGATCAAACTGTCTCCTAATGGCATATTTAGAGGATGACAAAAGTGAAAGGGAATTTTTAGAAAGTTTAGACTATGAGAAAGTACCTAACTATTGGCAAGAAAGTCAAACGGCGTTATTAAATCAAGGAAGGTATTATGTAGGTATTGATTTTAAAAAGAGTGTGTGTTCCTGGATCCAGCTTATGATTGACTTGAAAATGAAGAGGAGAAATGAAAGGGGGTTGATTAGCTCTTTACCAGATTTCTGGCTATTGGATCTGAAAGCATATTATTGAAATACAGTCCAGATTTCCTGATTTTAAACATTCTTTCCCCATTGTCTTTATATTACACGTCTGGTTGGCCCAAATTTTTGGTTAGTTGAGATGTTTTTGATTTGTAAGAGCACCAAAGTAGTTGTATTTGACTAAAGAAGTTCTTTGCACCCCCTTTCCTACTTCCCCCCTTTCTCTGTCTCACTTATTTTACTTAGCATAACTTCCTCTAAGTCAATCCATGTTGTTGCAGATGGCAAGATTTTGTTCTCTTTTATGGCTCAGTAATATCCCATCTAGATACATAAAAGCCTAAGCGACCGTCTGTTTGACCATTCGATCAGTAGCTATGATGTGCACTGACCACCAGGGGGCAGACGCTCAACACAGAGACATGGAAACACGGAACAGACTGATGAATCTCCGAGGGAAGCGGGGAGGAGGGAGGACAGGAAGAGATTAACCAAAGATCTTATATGCATACTAGAGGCCCGATGCATGGATTTGTTCCTCAGCCTGGCCTGCAGGGATTGGGTGAAACTGGCCCAGTGCACATAATTGTGCACCAGTGGGGTCCCTCGGCCTGGCCTTCAGGGATCGGGCTGAAACCAGCAGTCCGACATCCCCCGAGGGGTCCCGGATTGCGAATGCATGCACCGGGTCTGTAGTTTTATATATATACCACCTCTTCTTTATCTCTTCTAACCTAAACTTTGATTTTAAAATCCGCTTTAGAGAAAGAAAGCAAAAGAGACAGGCACAACAGACTCTAGTTTAGAAAATTGGTCAAGACATGGAACCAAGAAGGAATGGTTATTTAATTCCAGCAGGGGACTAAAGCAAGGGGTTTTATATCCAACTATCCACTGAACGTTGTTTCTAGAAAGCTATCATATTTTTCGACATATTATTTCCTTAGTGGTACTTTATGGTTTCTTTCGGTTACCTTGCAGAAAGATCTTGACACACTCCTTGCCGAAAGTAAGAGGAATTTGGGGAGTTTCTTATAAAAATGACTATCATTAGCTTTCATTAAATCATTCACCAACCTGCTGTGTCTCTTCGTCGAAGTGTTCGTTTTTACATTTACGTTACCCTCGCCATCTCTGTGTCAAAGTGTTCCTTTTCCATGCTAGGAACCTAGATTATACTGCAGACCATTTCATCACTAGTTTGCTAATCTTTCTTCCTCCCTCCTATTTGCAATTCTCCATGCTCTCGCCCTTCTCCATTTCTTTTACTTCAGCCTCTTAGATACTATGCTACGCCCATCTGCCCACAAGCTCTTAGAGGATCTTCCTATCTCCTTCGTAAGTGGTGAGTATCATTATTGATATTATTTTTTATAACTTTATTTCTTAATTACAGTTGATGTACATTTTTATATTAGTTTCAGGTGTACAACATAGTGATTAGTATTTATATAACTTACGAAGTGATCACCCCAGTAAGTCTAGTACCCATCTGACACCACACATAGTTATTAAAATATTATTGACTATACCCCATATGCTGTACTTTACAGCCCTGGGACTGTTTTTATAACTGACAGTTTGCACATCATAATCCCTTCCTTATTTTCCCCATCCCCCCAGCTCCTCCTCCCATCTGGGAACCATCAAAGTGTTCTCTGATTCTATGAGTTTGTTTCTGTTTTGTTTGTTCCTTTATTTTGTTTCTTGGTTTCCACATATAAGTGAAATCATATGGTATTTGTCTTTCTCTGTCTCACTTATTTCACTTAGATTACTTTCTCTAGGTCAATCCATGTTGATGCAAGTGGCAAGATTTTATTCTCTTTGATAGTTCAGTAATGTTCCATTTTATATATGTACCACCTCTTCTTTATCCATTCCTCTATCAATGGATCCTTTGGTTGCCACCACTTCTTGCTACGTTGAATGTAAGAATGTACATGTCTTTCGAATTGGATTTCTTGGAATACATACCCACAAGTGAAATTGCTAGTTCCTTTTTTGTCTCTTGTTACAGCTTTTGTTTTAAAGTTGATTTTGTCTGGTATAAGTATTGCTACCCCAGCCTTTTGTTTTGTTTGCTTTTCATTTACATGAAATATCTTTTTCTATCCCTTTACTTTCAGGCTGTGTATTTTTTGATCGAAGTGGGTCTCTTGTAGATAGCATATAAAAGGGTCTTGTTTTCTTATCGATTTAGCTACCCTAAATATTTTGACTGCAGTATTTTATTCATTTATATTTAAAGTAATTATCAATGGTATGTAGTTGTCATTTTATTATTCATATTTTAAAATATTTTCTCCCTTAAGCAAGTTCCTTTAACATTTCTTTTTTCATTTTTTATTTATTTTTATTTTTTTAAATGTATTTTTATTGATTTCAGAGAGGAAGGGAGAGGGAGAGAGAGACAGAAACATCCATGATGAGAGAGAAGCATTGATTGGCTGCCTCCTGCACAGTCCACACTGGGTGAGGATCAAGCCCGCAACCCAGGCATGTGCCCTGACCAGGAATCAAACTGTGACCTTCTGGTTCATAGGTCAGTGCTCAACCACTGAGCCACGCAAGCTGGGCAACATTTCTTGTAATACTGGTTTGATAGTGATGAATTCCTTTAGCTTTTTCTTGTCTGGGAAGCTCTTTATCTGTTTTTTCCCTACTCTGCCATCTTGACCCGAAGTCCTTCATTATTGTTATTATATGAAGTCTCTACCACACCCTCTTATTACACTGACAGTCCAAGTGCATTTGGTTAGTAGATCACTTCGCTTCTGAAGTGAATAATAGAAGGGCTGTTGCTGATGGTGGTGGAGACCCAGAACCAGCTGCAACCATTACTCTGGCAACCAGGAATGGCTAGATTCCGGTGACTTCTATCCTGAACAAAGAATGAAGGCTAGACTCACGATTAACTCCCTTCATTTCCGGTAACCTTATTTTCTTGCTTGCATATGTTTTTTAAATCATACATTTGGTAAACCTCTTTTATTCTTAATATTTCTAGTTATTTTTCTACAATTTATTCTAACCCATATGTTGTTTAACATGGTGGTAGATGTTTCCAATGAATATTTATATTGGCTAACAACAAGTATAAATGCTTTGACGGAGAACCGCACGTTAAGTAGTCATCCTAGTGCAGCATAAGAAATAAAGCTCATAAATTTTCGGTGGGAATATTTTAACTTAACATATTCTGGTTTGGGTTTAACATACAGAAAAAAATTATAAAGTAGGTGAGCAGATTTATTGCTCTTTACATAAGTTAATAAAGGGAAATGTTTACTTAATAATTATGTAAGGTTTATCATTATAAAGCATATTTAGCTTTATAATAATTGTATTTTTACTTATATTTGAATAGAAAATAGACACAGGTTTACTTAAAATGCATAGATTTTGGTACTTTGATTATTCCTGTGTTTCAAGATATAATTTTTAATGTTCAGAACATATAAATGTTTAATATCTCCCTACTACTTATTTCAGTGATTTTTAAACAACTAAAAGATAGTCTTTTATGATAGGTTGTCTGCATACTAAATTTTTTAGCAAATGTGGTTTTTATCCCCAAGTTGGAGAAATAGTTGTATGTTGAGAAACCCATGTTTTTTACTAAGGGAAATTGTATCATGGATATTAAAATACTTTCATCTTTCAAAAAAGGTTCTGACCTAAAAGCATCCATGTCTGTTTTCAAACAGAATCTGTTGTGTTTCTAAACCATATATTTCCAAAGCAGAATAAATTTTCATAGCTTTTGAGATTTTTATGGAAATAGTTGAGAAGAAAATGACTTAAGGCAGTGGTTGCCACACTCATTAGTCAGCAGAGCCAAATACCAACAGTACAACGATTGAAATTTCTTTTGAGAGCCAGATTTTTTAATCTTAAACTACGTAGGTAGGTACATTGTTATTAACTTAATTAGACTTAGGAAGAGCCACACTCAAGGGGCCAAAGAGCTGCATGTGGCTCGAGAGCCACAGTTTGCCAACCACGGACTTAAGGAAGATAAAGGCCAGTTTTTCTTAAATGAATGAAAAGAGAAAAACTTTCTTTACTGTTCCTATTCTTTTTTTATTTAGTTTTTTTACTGCTCCTATTTTTAATAGCAAAATGAGGCCCTAGGGAATTGAGGCCTTGGAAATACCCTGAGTCCAGGACCAGCTGTTTTCAGCAGGCAGATGTGGATGTGAACGCAAGCTGCCTGCCGCCTAGCCCTATGCCATTCCCAATCTGCCATACCCACCTCCTTCTTCAGTGGGTTGGTGTAATTTCTAAAATTCAGACACCTGACATTATAAAACATTCTAACTGCTGCTCAGAGCAATGGCAATATGGCAAGTTCACGCCAATCCCTCTCTTTTTTATTTTTAATTGTGGATAAAAGCACATAACATGAAATTTACCAACACCTATTGGGAAGGTATGCACCGCACCTGTTTTTGCTTCGGCCCTGTAGTAGGAAGTTAATTATGTGGGATTGGCTCACCTGATCCACACAGAAGATCTTACTTTAGTGCACATTTGGAAATCCCACACCCCTTTCTGGCCCCGAGGAAAAATTCTTTCCTGATCTTAGGTTCAGTGCTCAGTTTAATCTTGAGCATATGAGAATGAGTCACCCTGGGTAAGCATGCAGTCCCATTTGTACCTTCCTTCCAACCTCCCTTTAACTTTTAAACTTAAGATACTGGATCCTGATTTCCTTCAGAGGGTCTGGTAATTGGGGGGCTAATTTAGGAACTGGAAGATATTTAGGAACTGGGAGATGTTGAGGTTTTTTTGGGACCAGCACTTTCCGTTCCACTGAAAGTGAAGCTGCAGAGCCTGAGTTTTAAAATTCAGACTATGTGTGGAATGTCTGTGTGGATGAAGAAATAAGTAAATGCTTTTGGGGGGAGGCAGGCAGAGAGAGGAAGGAAAATTTTAAAATAGTCTGATTTTGTGGGAAATTTTTAGAAAATGTACCAAAAAGGAGTAACTAGTTGCTTTGTGATTTCTTTGTGGTTCGCCAAAGAAATACTTGACATTGTGCTAAGGAGATAATTGTTGAATAGCTGTGTGAAGGGACTGGATATCCGAGTTCTGCTTTTAATTCCGGTTATCATTGTCCACACAGTGGATAACTCCTGCTTCTGCTCATCTGTAGACTGAAAAATATTTCACTGGGGAATTATTTTTAAAAGAATACTTGTAAAGGGGCTTGGGATTTTTAAGCTACTTTGAATATAGCACTTAAAAATGTAAACCACAAATGCTGACGTTTTTACACCAAGAGAGTAATATGGGAGTGGGAGTGACTTGACCATCACAACATTCATTTTTGAAGACAGCACACATTTGAGCAAAAGCCATTCTCCCGTAAATGCTTATTTAAAATTGACAGTGTTTGAGCCAACAGTCAGTCATCTCACTTAGCGAGTGCTTTAACCTGCACCTGTTTTAACCTGCACAGGTTCAGCTCACACAAAGAAAGGGAGGGTGGGGTTATGTGATGGGAGCACCCTGTTCACTTTATTAACATATTTTGAATAATGGTATTTGAATATTTGCCAAGTAAGCTAGGCTAGGAGGAGGCCTGCCAGTGAGCAGTGGGAATTTCTGAGAGGAGTGTTGAGATTTGAGCCTATAAAATACTTACTTTTTCTTCTTGGAGGGAAAGCATTTTAAAAGATCCTAGTTAGGATATTTTCCTTACTCTCCCAACAACATTTTAAAAAATTCTGCAGAAATCTTGGACCTTCCCTTTTCACCACCTTTTGGTGTTTCTTAGAATATGTACCAGAAGACTTGTCTCAGAAACAGCTTTTGGTAATCTCTCCTGGGCGAGTGTGCGTTCCTACGCAGCCGGTTTTTTGTCTTTGCAGAGTTAGTGCTGAAGCTCTTTCTGTGAGCCTAGCTAGGGAACCTCTTCTGCAAGCCTATCTTGTGAACACATGGTTGGAACAGGACAGACAGGCTAAACTAGGGTGCCTGTAGAGTCACCTCCTACCTAGTAGATGCTCAGATCATCAAGATGCCAGCCTGGCTCAACTCTGTAGAAGTGCTCTTTACAAGGTTCTAGTTTTGTGGCCTATCTCTGCATCTGTCAAAAAGATTCTTTTGACTTTGCATTGACACCTGCCTGGACGAAACCCACAACTTTAGATCCTAAAGCGAGTGAAAGGAGTAGCCATTAGAAACCAGGGGTTCTCAAATATTCTGGTGTTAATCGGGTTTTAAGAGTGAGAAGAAGAGGCAGTGCATACGCTTGGTTCTCTAGTTCTCCTTCGAAGGCAAGTCTGTGCTATCAGAATCACCAGGGAGCTTTCTAAAAAAGCATGCACCTTGATCCCCCCGCCCCCACTTACCTATTGCAGTGAGGGGTGGGTAGGGGTGGCAGAAATGTAATGAGGCGGCATTTGAATCTAGAATCTGTGGAAGCCTTGGGAGCTTGCCACCCTGAAGTAGTTTCCATAGTTTAGGCTGGTTTGCAACCCCTTCTCATGCTTAGGTTTTGGAATGGAAAGATACAGCTTGATGATACCAATTCTCACTCCTCCTATCAAAGATTTTGAAATGATGTTAAATATGCATTTAATAAGATGCCAAAAGAGGGTATCTCCCCCCCCCCCATTGGAGCTTTGTTTTTTTCTTTGTGTCTTTAAAGGTAGTTCTTAAGACTGACTTTTTTTTTTTAATCAGAAAAATGGGAGTATCAAAACCAGGAAAGAACAAATTTGATCATAGCTGTTAAAAACTTATTTTTAAATGCGAACCTAAGAAAGAACTCTGGTACATTAAACCAAGCCCTAAATTTTTTAACAGGCATTGTAATGAGCATATACTTATATTTTATATGCTAATCGCATGTGTATATAAGTATATATGCTTTTAACTTTCTAAACTGAAGTTATTACATTTTAGCTAGCTTTTGTTCAACTTCACTGATTAACTTGTAATTTTATGTGTGATTATTATATTTACACAATCATTATCTACTCTTAACTAATTACAACGGATTCTTCATAACTTTTCCCCCCAGTTAATTCATAGTACCCTGTATATAAGAAAAAATTTGTAGGTCATTATAATCATGTAATTCATGAAGCATTGTAGGGTTAATGAATAGCTTTGATACCATTTTAGTATTTTCCATTTTTATTATAAAATGTTAAATATTGTATTTGTGGAGCTTCTCTGTTGTATCAGTTTATTGAATTATAGGAATATTTACAAAATGTTGACCAGTTTCACTATTTAGTACATCTTCAACATTTCTGAGGGTGGTAGATATGAAATCTGTTTCTCAAACAAGTACATGCAGGAAACTGAAACAACTTATTCAAGTCATACAGCCACACTAGTAAAACTTGAATTCTGGCACTCGGCCCGTATTTAAGCTGATAGCATGTTTGTGTGGGAAGATGATACTAATTACTGATAACCTCTTTATAATGCATTAATATTTTTAGGTCCAAATATGAGTTATTCAATAGGTATACCAGATTAAAGAAAAACTAAATGAAATGTAAATATTGACTTTTGTGTCCCTTTTAATGAACTTTAGTGACTTAATAAGTTGGTACTTGTGGAAATATGCATAATAAGAACTTCTTTATTGGTTTTTGTATTCTCCCTAGTTTATTCATAAAGTGCTAGGAGAGTAGAGTGAATGAAGAGGCTGCCTGTAGGTGTAGTGAGGTTTAACTCATTGTACCATTGTTCCGGCTTGTCTGCCTGTCAGCTGGCTCCCTAGCTACCTGGCTTATTTCCATATTATTCAATCCAGACTGGCTTGTCCTGTTTGCTAGGTTTGCTATAAACTGCAGAGCGGAGTCAATGTGTGATAACATTTAAGTGGCATTAGAACTTAAACAGTACTTGAGGAATGATGTAACACAGGGCCCCAGCTGTCAGGTGTCCTAGGGCCCGTTTTGGGGTCATTTCCCTTTTCTCTGAGTAACAGGAAATAAACGTGAAACTGTAGTAATGCCTGGAAGGAGGACCACTCCTTTGTCCAGATGATATCAGATGCTACGTCTGATACTGAGAATGTTTGATACTAAAAGTAGATGTTAACTCTCCATTAATGAGTTCTGTACATACTCAGAAATCAGAAAACTGAACCATTTCCATCTGTCTGTGCCCAACATGAGAACAGTGAAGAACAAAGGGAACTAGATGAATCCAGTTCCCCTCCTACCCCGGTGTACAACGAGAGAATGTTTCCACCTGCTTTGCGACGAGCATTTCTGTTAGCTGCACGGTACCAGGTTAAGCTGATAGACAGTGCCTTAACTCATCCCCAGTTCCTGGGTTATCGGCTTTTCCAAAGCATCCTCATTCTGATCTAACTTCATGGAGGGTGTGCAGAACCCTCTGTAGGGCTGTGTGTTCCCTTCAGTGTTGAGTATGTCCTTCAAGATTCACTTTTCGTCAGGCCCCCAGCTGGGAATTGAATCTAATGGTGGGTGTGGAAGCCTTTACTGGAAAGCCTCCCCACACCATATCGGCCTCTGAGATTTGCAGTGGTTCCCAGTGTCCAGGGTTGCTTGGTCAACCTAGAGTGATGGCCATAACCTCCTACTGCCATGTGATGCGCTACCATCTCTCACTTGTTCAGTCTCAGGGCTTCTCTTTGAGCAAAAAAAAACCGGGGAACCTTCACTTAGAAAATCTCAGTTTAGCAACAACCTGCTTTTTCCCCACGAGTCACTCTTAATTTGAAATATCTTAAAAGAGATTGTCATTTCTGTAGGTCAGGCAGGTTGTAGCCTGCTTTATTTATTTATTTATTTATTTTAGTATCTTGGGTTAATAATGACACGAGGAAATGGCTCTTTTATGAATGTTGCATAAAATGATATGGCCTTCAAGCTCTCCCTCCCAGGAGCACACCCACGCCTTTTCCCTTCCCCTTCTTCTTCACCCACAGGCACGCATCTCCTAAACTCTAAGGGACCCCAAGGAGACTCACAACCAGGGAGCAATGGGCAGTGGCAATTCGTCCTGGGCTAACCCCTGAACTATTGGAGTTTATAATCAGAAGATTATGAGACCTTTAGAGGACAAAATGGAAAATGAAATTAGGTTTAGGACAAGGAATTCTACTTGGATATTGCAAAAACAGCAAACAAAAAATTTTAAGTGAATGAATAACTGGCAACACAGACTCTTTCCTGTAAGTTCCCTTTTCCCAAACCCTTGCCATCATACTAAAAAAAGTTTTCTTGTGAGTTGATTTTTTCTCAGAATCCTTCTTCTTACGGTTAGTAAGAATTCTCTCGTGTGCCAACGTTTTGTTTTTCAAGGGATTTCTGCAGCCATTTGGTCTTACTGAAAATATTTTTTAAAGTACAGAGGTAAAAGTTAATGATAATAGGGCAAAAGGAAAATTTGATATATACTTCTATACAGTTTAGTTATAGTGACTAGGGGAAATTAAATGCATTACCCAAGGTGAATGAAGTTAGATTATTATAAAGGAAATATCAATTCTAACTAAAGATAAAGTATGAGTACTTATTTCCACTTTTAAAAGTTACATTTTTCAATTCCTATCTGGTCTTTTCCCCAAAGATATGTATATTTAAGATTTCTCTATCAGGCTAACACAAGGTGATGCTACTGACTGAACCAGCTTAATGGAAAGACATTACAGTTCCTTTGGGAATAATTAAGAAGGGAGATAAAAACTCAAATTTTCTGAAGGGAACAATTAGACCTCTTAAGCAAGAAAGTAACTGAATGCTTTTTAGGGGATAGTTAGTGTTCTGCATTTCTCAGTCTGATGGGAAAGAAAGAAATCATGCTAGAATACTACTATTAAAACAGCACAGTGATGTAGCCATCCTATTGTTCTTGTTAAGAAATGATTTCAGAAATGCTCAATAACACCTTGGCAGCTCTCTCGGACTCTCTGACTTACTGGGAGGATCTCGCTGTATTTGTTTGCACTGTAAATCTTACCGTGGCCTTTGACCAAAAGTAATAAAATGTTACCTGACTTGGTAGATTAGTCAGGATTCTCAGCTGTAAGCAACAGAAACCTTGGCTAATTTCATCAGAAAAGGAATTTATTAAGGACTAGTTAGTTAGCTCACAGTCTACTTGCATACAAACTTTTGGATTATGACCTTTCTATTACTTGGGGACTGCCATTGCATTACCATGAGCTTCCTCACTCCCAAGCTCCAAGGGTCCTTCCTTTACCTCTATAACTTATATCCTCAGCCCATTTCTTCTACGAATTACTTCTTCTACCTCTGTAGTTTTATAAATAAATGTTCTCTTATTAAAAAAAACTTTCCTAAGATTTTTTTAAAAGAAGAAGAAACAGCAAAAGACACAGAGTGATTTTTACTTGGTAGGAAGAGATCTACAGTAGGGACCTATTAGGGGAGCCAAAGATCATAGTGTAAGAAAGAAGGTGTGGTTGGGAGTGAGGTGCTGTGGGAATGAAAATAAGATGGGATGGAAAAATGGCCATTGGAGTGGACTGGCCAAGCAGGGAGTTATGGTGGCCTTTTGCAATTTAAAAGAATATTCTCTGAATCTTTCCCTTCTATAAATCTACCACGAAGTGCAGTGATAGAGCACCACCAGTATTTTAGGTTTACAAATTAAATGGATACATACAATTTGTCTATTTGTTTTTAACATTTTAATTCAATTTTAAAATATACATATTTGTTGAATTTAAAGCGGATATGAAAGGGAGAAAGAGATAGAAACATCATTGATGAGAGAGAATCATTGATCAGCTGTCTTCCCCTGGGAATCAAGCCCACAACCCAGGCATGTGCCCTGAGGGGGAATTGAACCATGACCTCTTGGTTCATAGGTTGTCACTAAACCACTGAGCCATGCCATCTGGGCTTAATTCCTTTTTTAATGATGCTTTGGTTTGGGGGGCCACCCCCATACAGTGAACAGTCAAGATGGATTAGAGTGTTTCTTCCCATTCTGGAGTCACATTTGCTGGTTTTGATGCCATTGTCCCTCAAAAAAGACTTAGATTGATCCCTACTCAGTCGGTTATTTTATGTCTACCCACATGGAAGCTAATCTTCCACTTTCCTTGCGAAATCTTCTAACCTATTTGTCTTTATGCAAATCAAAGAGCCTAATGTCATCTTAAAGCATCCTTGTAATTAAACTTCAGAAAGTATGAGTGATTAAGATGTGGCTATTTACACCTTAATTTCTCCTTCTCCCTCTTCCAAGTACATAGACATGGGAGTAAAAGTATTCCTGGATAGATTATAGGAAACTAGTGGCCCGGACCATGGATTCGTGCACATTGAAAGGAAATTAATTAGAAGAAAGATTCATGCAGTTATTACGTTACTGCAAAAAATTACATGTCAAAATAGTATATATAATATCCTATAAAATAAAGAGGTAATATGCAAATTAACCCTCATGCCCTCACAAGATGGCTGCCTCGACCAGGCCAGAAGGGGGGTTAGTGAGGGACGACCAAATGACTGAACAGCAGGCTGCGTGGGGCGACCAGGCTGGCAGGTGGGCTATGAGGGACGACCAGGCCAGCAGAGAGGGCAGTTGGGGGTAACCAGGCAGGCAGAGGGGTGCAGTTGGGGGCAACTAGGCCAACAGGGAGGGCCAGTAGGGGTGACCAGGCTGGCAGCGGGGGGGAGGTTAGGGGTGACCAGGCCGGCTGGGCAGGCAGTTAGGGCGATCAGGCCGCCATGCAGAGGCAGTGAGGGGCAATCAGGTTGGCAGGGGGTGGCAGTTAGGGGCGACCAGGCAGGCAGGCAGGAGAGCAATTAGGAGCCAGTGGTCCAGGATTGTGAGAGGGATGTCTGACTGCCGGTTTAGGACCGATCCCTGGGATTCCCCCGAGGGGTCCCGGATTGGAGAGGGTGCAGGCTGGGCTGAGGGGACCCCTCCCCATGCATGAATTTCATGCACTGGCCCTCAAGTAGTATAAAATTAAAACATGTATGCGATTGGCACCAGCAAGAGCTTTATAGGTACAGTGGGACCTTGACTTACAAGTTTAATTCATTCCATGACAGAGCTCATAACTCAAATTACTCGTATGTCAGATCAAAAAGTGAATGAGTGAGACACGTGATGCTGGGCTGATGTTGTGGCGTTCACTGTGACGTTCGCTGCGCCAACTAGCGGTGGGGTATCTGAAGCTGGCTCGTAACCTGAATTTTAGTTCGCAACTCAAAGCAAAAAATCGGCCGAGAGACGGCTCACATCTCGAAAAACTTGTTAGTCGGGACACTCATAAGTCAAGGCCCCACTGTATTGTGCATGCGCGAGTCAACATTTATTTTTAAGTTGTCATTGTGTGTCATATGTACCAGCCAGTCTGTCAGACGGACGGATGGTTGGTCACTTAGCCTTTTACTAGGATAGATAGATAGATAGATGATAGATAGATAGATAGATAGATAGATAGATAGATAGATAGATAGATTATGTGGGAAACTGGAGGGGTGTCAGAACAGATTTTAAAATCTATGAAGTTGTATGTCCAGAGCAGCCTTTCTTGGTTGGGCTGGAGCAGGATGACTCTGTGATTTAGTTGCAGCCTTGTGCAGTCTACTCCTGCTCACAGCATGATTTCTCCTCTCTTCTGGGGATGATGGGATGGATTCCTCTCAGTCCTTTCTCCTCATTGCTGTAGTCACAGGGTTTGGTAGTGCACTCCCCCACTCCGCATCAATGCCAGTCATCTTTGCCCTGCATTAGCTGGCACTGGGATGGAAGTAGGGAAGATGAACATGTAAGCTCTCCATGCATCTGCTTTTTAGTTATTGGTTTCTGTCACTCATCGCCTTTCACCTCAATGATGAAATGAATGCAAGTGGAGGGGGAAATGTTGCCTGACATTTCTAATATTCTTTTCCTTTTCTGCTCATGAAACCTCCCTCCCCCACTCCCATTCACCCTCACCGCATTCTTCTTTCTAACCCTTGAATGTCTGTCTCCCTTGTTGGACAATTAGCTCCAGAAGGAGAAAAATCATGGTGATTTTTGTCTCTGCTGTGTCCCCCAGTGCTTAGTACAGGGCCTAATCTATAGACCTCAAAATATGCTTGCTTGGTGAATGAGTGAGGAATGGAGGTCAGTAGAGGGAGTAAGCTGTTATTTCTCCCTGTATCATTCTTGACAACTTTACATGGTCTGATCTCTTACTCATCCCGCCATTCTCTAACCTGCTTCCTGGGAGCCTGCTTCCTGGGCAACAGCAAGAAGATGTTTGCCATAATGGGGTGCTAGACACATGGTCCCAGGGTGCAGTTTCTGCATGGTGGTTAGTCTGTTGGAACTATATACTTAAGGAAGCTTTTGTGGGCTGGCCAGAGAAGTGAACCATTATGTACAACATTGTTTCTATGGGAAAATGCATTCTGAGTTCAAATAAGCCTACTTGCATACAAACTTTTGGATTACGACCTTTCCATTAGTTGGGGATTGCCATTGCATGATCTTCCGTTCAGGCTTTTATTCATTACCAATATATAAATGAACAATAAGCCGTTTCTTTGTAGAAGGAGCAGAGCCAGGAATCTTTCCTTCTGAAATTGTAAACTATTACATTAAAATGAATTTCATTCATCCAACAAACATGGTATCTTATTTCAAATGTATTTATAGAATGCCTGGCATATGCTGGGGTTCATGGAAGGATTCACACGTGAATAAAATAGCGAGGTCACAGTCAGGTTCCTAGTTAAGTAGGAATCGGACTCATATAGTACACAAGGTCACTTCTAGCTCTGAAATTCAGTAATTCTCTGGTTCTGAATTGCTCTATTCATTTGCTCACTTTCCTTGTTATATATGGTTCTGTTATAAAATGTATTTTTAGAGATTACAAGAGACATATTCACATTCATGAGTAATAATATCAACAACCTCACTTTTTTTTTTACCACTTTTAAGTAATTCTAAATTTGCTCTGTTTTTTTTGTTTGTTTGTTTTTGTGTCTTTTTAATTAAGAACGCATAATCCAGGAACAGCCATTTACTTAAAAATTTAAAAATTGAATTTATTGGGGTGACTGGTTAATAGAATTATATAGGTTTCAAGTGTACAATTTTATAATAATCATCTGTATATTGTATTGTGTGTACAACCATTTGCTTTTATTGTGGCTTTTTATCATAAAAAGAATGAAGTCAGTCAGATCATGAACTAGACATAAATATGGAGTGGTAGGGGCTATTACTTTGAAAGGAAAATATTCCACAAAGGTAATATAACATGGGTGTTGGATTAACAAATAATTTTGTTTGTTTGTTTTCTGCATGCTTTTCTGTAATTTTCCAGCTTTTTTCCAGCAAGTGTGTGTCACTGTCATCATCACACACACATGCACGTGCACAATATTTCTTCAGATCAGTGAAAACATTTCAGTGAGGCTCCCTTTTTCTCCCCCAAATTATTTACCCATGTGTCTTAATAAATACTTGATGAAAAAAACCTACTTTCTGGGAGTTGGAATATGGGCAATCTGGATGTTTATATAAAAAATTCTACAGACATTTATGAAATACACTTAGAACTCCCTGGAATAAAAAGCCTTTCCTGCACTTTCTGAGTTTTGACTTAGGTTGTGTGGAAATAGTCTTGTTCCGCCCTGAAACTTGGAAAAGTTACCTGGTAGTTGGATCGCTTTCATTTTTAATAAAGGCTGTAATTCAAGTTATACATTAACTGTTTCTGTCAAGCAGATTAATGGCTGTTTCCTCCCAGGACCTAGAGAGAAACAGGTACTATGTCTAGCTTCTAAAATTCCATATAGTTATCAGGATAACCCCTGAATTTGTACTTAAATTAGAATTTGTTAATACACTTTAGAGTGTTATTTTTCTTTACAATAACTCCCAATAAACTGCATATTTTATTGCCTTGTTGGTTTCTTACTCATCATTTTAGCAGTTTCTTTCAATATAAAAATCGATCTTTAGCTGGAATTAGCTCCTCATAATTATGGGAAATTGAAAACCCACATCTGAGAAGTAGTTCAGCTGCAGTGAAAGAATAGTTCATAAATTATTCAGTAATTTGCTTTGGTGATCCTGTAAGTATTCTTACTGTTCTGTTTAATACAGAATGATAACTCGTGCAGGTATCCATCACAGTGCTTCCACTGACAAAAAGAGCTTATGAGCTAGAGTTGGCAAGAATCTTGAATTACTCAAACAAACTGGACTATCATATTAACTTGGTTCAGTCCATACTTATTATTGTTTGACTATTATAGAAATTAGAAGTAGAGATACTTTGGCAAGTTTATTGGAAGATTGTTTTGTTGTGTTTTTTAATTTTCTTTATTGTCATTGTTGAAAGTATTACAGAGGTCCTCTTTGTTTTTTTCCCATTGACCCCTTTTACCCACACCTGCCCCTCCCATTGTTTTTACCTAAAGTTTCCATTTTTAGGAGAAAATCACATTATTGTAAAGTAATGAATCAAATTTAAAATGAGGGGAAGGCTTGATAACTGGCACATACTAGGTACACGATAAGTGCTAATAATTTCATTTATGACAGAGACGTCAATATTTGGATTTAGAAAGCTAAGGACATCTCGCAATCCACAGATCTGCACATTGGGAGGCATTTTCCTTCTGTTTTGCCTCACCTATGGCCACATGGTGCAGAATTGGTGAGCTTCTTAAGGCTTTATGACGTTTTTCAGTTTCATTTGTTTTTACTCTTGAAGTGAACATTTACTTAAGCTATATTTTTGCTTGTGATGAACCAAGTTTTGCTTATACTTGAATTTTTCTAAGTTCATGTGTATAGCAAAATCAGAAATTTATGGTAAATATAACCCAGAAGAAAATACTGTTAGTTTTCTTAAGTCTTTGACCCTTTCTTAGCAGAAAACACAATAAATTAAATACTAATATCAGGCCCACTTTGTATAATTAAGAACAGGTAAATGAACCACCAACCCAAAACAAAACCCAGTATCTGAAAATGTGTGATTATTGATTTTTACATCATCTTAGAAAACATATGCAATGGCATATAGCCTCAGGTTTTGTTTTGTTTTTAAAAAAGCCATTTGAAAATTAAACTTGATACCATATAAAGAACACTAATCACTTATATACTAATGACTTTATTTTGTGTTCAGATATTAAGATTTACATGACTTCTGCTTATTTGTCATTTATTTTTAATACTTGAAGTGAACCTGTTTTGGGGGTTAAGAAGAGAGCAGATTCCTTTTTTTTTTTTGTACAGATTCATTTCTTTTAGGAGAGTTTAAGGCAGTGAATCTTAAACTCTTAAAAAAGATGTCAGCCTGCTTTTTGGTCCTATGTTCTGTACATATATGGTATTCTCTCTACATAGTTAATACATATGCCTAAATGAAAAATATGTGTAGGACACTAGGCTAGCTATTCAAATTCTTTATAAACATAAAAAAGAATTAATTTTAGTTTTTATAATAGTTTTGTTGAGCTATAACTCACACACTATAAAGTTCACCCTTTTGTAGTGTACAGTTCAGTGGTTTTCAGTATATTCACAGAACTGTGCATCCATCACCACTATCTAATTCCAGAGCATTTTTATCACTCCCAAAAGAAGCCCCAAATGCATTAGCCATCACTCCTCGTATCGCCTAAACAGTCCCCTACCAGCCTTAGGCAATCCCTGAGTGTACTTTCTGTCCATACGGATTTGCCTATTCTGGATATTTCATATAATGGAATATGTAGCCTTTTGTGTCTGGCTTCGCTCACTTGTTATGTTTTTAAAGTTCTTCCATGTTGTGGCATATAGAACCTAATTCCTTGTTACTGCCATTCCATTTTATGGCTATATCACAATTTGTTTATCCAAAATGGGTTAAATTTATTTTTGATTTAAAAACTTTACAGTCTTCAAGGCCCTTCATAATTTTCCCGGGCTTCTTTCTCTTACCTCTCTTTGTGCATGTACCACACCTTTCAATGCAACTTTCTGAATTTTTCCCCTGGTCGCTTGAGTAATAAGCAGTGTCTTCCTTCAGATTCTCACAGTTCTTTGTCTTTTCACACTTTCAACTTCTGCTTTTGGTTTTCTCTCATTTCGTTTTTGAATACATGAGACAGGGACATTTCTGTTGCTATCAGAAGTAGCTTTGCAAATAGCCAAAAATCAATAAATAGTTTTTAAAATAATGAATGAAATCATTGGAGATCACCTAGCTGTCATAAGGCTAAGGCTGCAATTTATATCTAGTTGGATGCCAAAACACTGTCTTAGGAATTAAGGAAAAATAACTCCATTTTTTGGGAAAAAACAACTATCTTCTTGTTATTAGTGCAGTGACCTAGTGTTTGGCTCATAGTTTGAACTTAATAAATGTTTGCTGAACTGGACCAAGTATTCGATAGCAGGACTGGGGAAATTATCAATGTTTCTAGAAAGAAACTTCTGTAGTATTTCTTTATAAATATACCAAGAAGTCCCAAGTTTAAAAGAGAGAGAGTGAGAGAGTGTTTGGAGAGTGCCTCTTTGTAGGAGAGCCCAGGGCAATTGCTTTTCACTTTTATATTGGATGTGTCATATTTGGATATGTCAGCAAATGTTTGCTTTTTTTCTTTTCTCTTCCAGAAGAATAAATTTCAGTTACACTGAAGCCTTAATAAAACAGACTATAATAAGTTCCCCTCTAAGAGCAAGGGCTTGAGGGTACAGCTCTCATCTTTTTTGTAGCTATCTGGACCAGCCTTAAGTCCGAGGTGGAGTTGCAAATTCGGATGTGGGTCTTTAAGTTCTGGTGATGGGCCCTTCCCAGAGTGCTCCTCTTGGTTGCAGCATGGACTTTGATTCTGGGCTGGTGTTTTCCGTCACATTTACAGGGCTTTGAGAAGGAAGAAAGAGGTATTGGTAAGCCCTATTTTTTGAAGAAAAACAAGTGAACAGGGCGTTCTGCTAGCATGACAAAGAATTTCTTATATCCTAGTGCTAATTTATATGGTCAAATATGAGAGAAAGGTCAGGACAGCTGCCCAGTGTTGGAAGAGGTAAGCACCAAATACTTGGGGTTCTCTTAGTTTCTGTTTTTTCTCTAACAATTGTCCCCCAAACAGGACTGTGCTATTTTGGAGTAGATGATGCTACTCCATCATCTTGTGATTGTCTAAAACTTAGATATTTAAACAGTTTGAAAATTTATTGCAGTAGGAATTATAAAAGTCTTATGACTTCCACTTTTATCATCTCCATTCTCACCTAAGTTACCAAAGATATGACAAATTTCTATAAGTATATGCAATTAAAATATTTTAATTATAGTCCATAGTTTTTCTTGGCAGTAGATTCCTATGGGAATTTTTCTTCATATTTTGTGCAGTTCTCAAGGTTTTGTTTCTCTTTATGTAATAATTTATAAAGTCTTTGCTTTCCTTTGTCTAAATTCATCTGGTTTTATGTCTACTTTTCACACCCGATCTTTGTTTGCTTACTGCTTGCTATGTCCCTAGGCCATATAAAGAAATACTGACCCTTACCAAGCATTTTTATTCATTCTATACCACTGTGATGGCAATGAGAACACAGTATTTTCCAACATGATACATTCTTTTCATGTTTTATGAGATCAAAATCAATGCACAGTGAAAATACCCTATTGCTCTAGTACTTTCCACAAAAGGTCAGCCTCCATAATAAAAGATGGAAAAGAGAAGTTTGGTGGTGTTTGTTCTCCCACAAACTCGCATCTGGAGAAAGCACATAACATAGACATGATTTCCTGATAACTGCCGTTGGTGTCCAAAATCTGATATTGTTGCGAGATAACCTGACATTGCTTCCTGTTTCTGAAGAAATGATTGGATGTGAAGCCAAATTGCTTGCTAAACCGGGAACTGCTCTTACGGAAGCACAGGAAGTCCAGCTGCTTGAGCCGTTGTGCTGAGACACAAGACTAACTGTAAACTACACGGGCTGCATGTCTATCACTCGCGTGGCTGGTTTTGAAAACTGGCTTCAAATAAGCGAAAGGCCTAGTGTTATTGTCATAGTCGCACTAAAACTTATGAATAAGAATGATAGAGTTGGCTGGATATGAAGGAGACACATGTAACCATTACAGCTGTGCAACAGAGCTCTCTAAAACCTAGGGTGCTCCCTCCCTGACCTGGAAGTGTTCGAGCAGAAACTGGGTGAGTACCCGCTTAGATGGGGCATTGGTCAGGGGCCTGGTGGGAAGCAGGTGGCAACACTCAAGTTGGGTATTTTGAGGAACATTTAGTAAAAAGACTACTTACCAATATATAGAGTCTAGTGAGCATATAAGGGCAAGTAAGAGGGGTGGGCAAGGGCCAGTACCTACAGCTGAAGAGGAGAAAAGAGTTGCCTTTCTCATTTCGTTACCAAAAGCCAAGAGAGAGAGGGCTGTGTAGAAATGGCTGCCTTGCAGAAGATGAGGTCTTCATTCAAGGGGAATGACCACCTATTGAGAACACATAGGGGTGCAGCCAGGGGATCAGTCACTTGATCCTAGGGTCCTTGCCCTATATTCCCTACAGCCAAACCCAATCAAAAACCGAAGAGTGAGAGTTTGGTGCAGTCCTTAACAGTTCAGCCTCCCCAAGCTCAGAGCGGAATGGAGCTAGGTGGAGCGTGGATCTGGAGTGGGTTGTGGAAACTGTCGAGTACGGATGCTGTGAAAGAGATTCCTGTGTTGAATGGGACATCCCTGTCATCCCTATTGCTACTACAGAACTCGTTTCTATGAAGAATCATTGAGTCTCAAAAATACCTGGTTACCTAGTTCATCCAATATCTAATTTAATATTTTAGTTAAGGAGAACAGTGTTACTTCAAGAAGCAGCTTGTTCTGTTTTGAACAGCTCTAATATTGGGAAGGTTTCTCTTGCACTGATATTGGCCTTCCTCTAACTTGTAGTGGCTACCAGTTCTCTCTTTTGGAGCCATACAAAAAAAGGCTATTCTTTTTCCCTTTAGCTGTTATCTCCGGTATAGCCTTTTTGTTGTTGTTTAATGGTCACGTGTTTATTCAATATGTATTTACTGAATGTCTGCTATGGATCAGGACTTCTCGGTGCTGGATGGTCAGCTGTGAACAAGATAAAACTGTTGCATTCATGGAGCTTCCAGTCTAGTGGGGAGAGACAGACATTGAGCAAACAAATATATAGTATGATGTCCAGGGGTGATAATTGCTGAGACCAACAGCTTTGACTATCTTCATAAGAGAAAATGATGGTTTTAGCTTCGTCTAAGTTCATTATGAATCATCTGTGGAATGCAGTTGCCAAAAAGCTTAATTCCATTTTAGGCTGTTCAAGTAGAATGCCCAACACTAGAGAGGTCATGCTTCTCTGCTTCCTGTTGTCCAGCTAACACTGGAGTATTGCATTTACATTCTAGACTAGAGGGACATTGACAGGGGATGTTTCATTGGGGGATGTCCCTATTATGGCCTTGTAAATAGTTGAAAAAAGCCATCCCATCCCCGCAGAGTGTTCTGTAGGCCAAACCTTCAACAGTTTCTCTTGTGGAGTGATTTCTATGCTCTTAATCGACCTGATCTTTCTGAAATAATTAATTTTCTCTTAAAATGCTGCTCTCAGAACTTAACTCATTTCTCTAGATGTGGTTTCAACCTGGGTAATGCCTAGTGGACTGTTTCTTCCCTTGATCTGGTTATTTAATTTTAGTAATGCAGCTGAAGATTGCAATTTTTAATAGCTGTGTTACTTCTCACTCTAGAGTACTGAAAACCAGGTCTCTAGCATTTCTCTTTGTACAGTTGGTGCTTGTACTTAAATATAGGACTCAAAAATCTGTCTCTATTAGAATGCCATCTCACTGCTGTCCATGCAGAATTCTACATTCTACAGTGAAATTCTTTTGAACATTGTCTTTCATCTAACTTTGTGTTATTTACAAAATTAATAAGCATATTCTCAAACTTCATCTGTGTGATTATTATAATCATCAACTAAAAAAATAATGACACCAGACCTTTCCTTCAGATTACAGCCACTTACTAATTAATACTCTTAGAGGATGGCCTTTCAAAAAAACTGGGCACCCTTAAACTATGTCATCCATCTCACATTTCTTCATTTCATCCAGACAGTGTTGGGATGACGATATGTTCTATTTATGTCATTTCTCTGATACCAGGCTTATCAAAAAACATGCTAGGGTAATTGACATGAAATTGGAAAATACAGTAAGCCATTGCTGCTCCCTCCTTCCCCCAAGCCTTAATAGACCATGGACTTGAAAACGTCAAGGTAGGATTTTGTTTGAATTGATCCTAGCTGACCCGTTTGGTTTACCCTTTTTGTATGTATCCCTTTCTTCTATGGAACCTCCACTTTCATGTGTAGAGAGCGTGCCAATTATCATCCCCTTGGTTCCTGAGGATGAGATGTGGCTAAAATTTAAAAGTGACCTTTGTTCCCTCTTTTTAGGATGGGCTACCATTTCCAGTTTTAAATCTCTTTCTTGATCAAATCTAGAACACTGAGCTAAAATAGAAGTTGCACAAACTGGCCTTCTGACTTTTGTGAAAGCTGTGTCATCTTCCTCAGGATTTTCCTCTTGCTTCTCATCAGCTCAAAAGAAGGTGAGAGAATGGCTGTGTTGCCACTGCTGCTGGCTGTACCTGAGGTCTTCCCGGGCCCCTCCAGCCTCCGAACGCACATGCAGGCACTGAACTCCTGCATCCAGATCTTCAGTAGTTGCCCAAAGCATTAGCACATGATTTTGGTTTGCTTTTTCATCTGCAAGCTCCCTGTCTGATTGTAGTGTTTTCTTTAGAGACCTCCTTATTTATGAGTTGGAAAAAGGACAGTATTGACTTCATTCTTCCTGGAAATATTTTTGTTTTCAAGAGGTTGGTATCCTGTTTTCTAGGATTCTCTAGATTAAATGTCTAACATCTTGGCTCCGCTCAAATGCCCATGACCCCATACATCTTGCCGATAGTGTAACTTGAAAGGGAGGCGTTATGGAAGCCGTCTCTTGACTGGTACAGACAAGTGTCCATGGACCAGAGTGTGGTTAAACATGACAACCCTGTAAAGTCAAATAACTTTTAACTGAGGGTTTGCATTGACTGCAGGTTCCAGAAATGTGTGTGTGCTGATTGGAGGATCGGTGTCTTAAGAGGGTCAGCATATCAGCTAAACTTAAAGACCAGAAGCTGTTTAACAGTTGTTCTGACTCCCACCTGCCCACTGCTGTGGGAATCTCATACTTGAGATTCATAAACAGAGTATGTTCAGGCTTTTCAGATTTGGCACTTGCTTGGGTGTGTTCCGTGTTGATTTTATACTGAGTATCAAGTTTCTTTCCTTTGGATTATAACAGATTTTTAGTTGACTGAAAAAGTTGAAGTCATATTTATGTTTGGTACCTACAGCTATTCCCAGGTTCATGTGGGCATCATTGTCCACCTGCTGTTACTTCAGAAGCGCTGCCATAGCTGTGATGGCTTTGGTGAGCACTTGTCTTGGTTTGTACTGTTGTCCCGGTATAACTCATTCTCAAAAGTATCTTCGTTCAGAAGAAAAATTGTACGGTTCCCTTGGCTACATCCCAGAATATCCTAGAAAGCAGGTGGTTCCCACTGTGCAGTCATTGCTCTGCCATCTGGGCCTTCTTTACTAACCTCTCCCTAAAAAAAAGAATCCAGTGACTTGCAAGATCCGAAAACCCAATAATCCTTTGGATACTGTTGTCTTCTTGGAGGGACATCTGATTATATAATACCTTAGAACAGCGGTTCTCTACCTGTGGGTTGCGACCCCTTTGGCGGTCAAACGACCCTTTCACAGGGGTCGCCTAAGACCATCCTGCATATCAGATATTTACATTATGATTCATAACAGTAGCAACATTACAGTTATGAAGTAGCAACGAAAATAATTTTATGGTTGGGTCACAACATGAGGAACTATATTTAAAGGGCCAGAAGGTTGAGAACCACTGCCTTAGTAGGACAGAGACGATATGCATGGCTCAGGAACAATTTCTAGTGGGATTGATCTATGTCAAAACTTGCCAGTGAAGGCTTCTTGGTGATATCTGCCGAATAAATGAAGTTTTGATATCTAATGGGTCTTTTAAAGAACCTGTGGACTTTTTGCAAACTACATTGCATCTTTCTCTATCCAAGTTTTGATCACTTTGATTTTTCTGTCTCCTTCACTACATGGTAGCACCTGGAAGGCAGGGACCATGGTTCATTCATCTTGCATTCCACCATTGATCATTCAGCAGTATGGGTAAGAGAAAAACGTAGGTAGTGCAAGAAAGGGAACCATGAAAAAACCCTTGTTGCTTTCTGCTTCCCTTTTAGGAACTGAAGTGTTTGAACTGCCTGTCTAGGAAAAGGAAAGGGAGTAAATATTTTAGGAAATGGCCTCCACAGTTTTCTGACTATGACACATGATTTAGTGTCCCAGGCTTGTTACCCTATAGCAGTGGTCGGCAAACTCATTAGTCAACAGAGCCAATTGAGAGCCAAATTTTTTAAACTTAAACTATATAGGTAGGTACATTGTTATTAACTTAATTAGGGTACTCCTAAGCTGGCCTTTGCCAAAAACGTCCTCAATCTGATTCAGGTACATTTGCTGAGGTTGACCCCTTCTAACTCTCCCACCCACACTTGTCTTGTATACTTGTTTCGTCTCTTTCCTTTCCGAAAACCAACTTCTGTGCATGGGCCACGAAGTTTCAATCGCACTGTACATGAGCGCCCGCACGTGGTATTTTGTGGAAGAGCCACACTCAAGGGGCCAAAGAGCCGCATGTGGCTCGCGAGCCGCGGTTTGCCGACCACTGCCCTCCAGCAGGACTCCGCAACCTCAGCACTATCGGCAGGGCTGACCAGGATGGTCCTTTGTAGTGGGGCTGCCTGTGAACTGTAGTCTGTGTAGTTAACGGCATCCTCGGTTTCTACCCAGTAGATGCCAGGAGCACAGCTCACCCCCAGCTGTGATAACCACAAGTGTCTCCAACATTGGCAAATGTCTAGGGGGCAAAATAGCCCCTCCCCCCCTTAAGAACCCTTGTTCTACAGGAGTTCATGTCTGGGATAGAGGCAGGCCAGAGAAACCAGCAAACAATAGAATTTGGAGGTTGGAAGGGAAGTTAGAGATCGTGGAGCATGTTGCTTCTCCTGGTGCTTCCTGCCCACTTCCACTCCAACACACACCACCATTTTGTACCTGAAGAAACTATGACCCGGGGGGATTAGTGAATACAAGAAAGAAAAAATACAGGTAATTGAGGTAGTGTTGATTTTGGACTGTAGGCTTCTCTATTTTAAGTTTGTTCACAGATTGGGCAAGTAAGTCTACTTTCAAGCAACTCAAACTAAGAAAACAGGCTTATGGAAACAGATAAGGGGGGCTGAGGATTGTATCACAGAAAAGGTAAAGGCTAGCACCACTAAAAAAAGAATTTAATAAATGTGTTACCTGTTTTTCAGATTTAAAAGATTATTAGAGCAATCTCACTAGAATATGGCTGGATTTCTGGCCCAGCCCTGCAGAGCTGTAGTGGCCTCACATTAGACTATTTTAAGTGCTTGTGTCTAAAAAAGAAACAGGAAAGAGTATTTAAAGAAAAATAATTTGCCTTTAAAAAAAAAAGACTAGCTTTTGATATCTAGATAATCGAGATAATGGCCTACCTGATATTTCTACTGTAGGTTATGTTTTATAAAGGCATTTTGTACCTTACTGAGAATTCTCACTGAGAGGCAAGAACACCAAATTAAATATTAGCTGCTTGTGGTTATTTTAAGACTCATCTCAATAACTGAGGGAATTTGGTTCTCACACTTTGTACCTTTTGATTACAAACAGCTTTAAACAGGTTTATGTGTCCTTCATCAAAAATTATAGAAGATCGGCAGACTGAGACGCTTTGGGATTGAAATTAGGCCATTCAGAGTTCCTCATGCGTGGTGGCTGCCTTTTGTTTTGATCCCTATCATTCTTAGTCTGTCTTTTTCAAGAATGTCCTGCAAGGACTGTCCTGAGTGAGGGCACAAGCGAAAATGGCAGGCTACTGAGCCACCGGGTGCACACAATACCTGCTCTTTGAGGTAGGGGGAAACCCAACTGGCAGATTGTTGTCAGGACTATGTTCTGGTCACCAATGTCCTTTAATAGCCACAGTGATCACAACTCTTCTCTTATTTATCTCTGTATATAAGCTGGAATTTTTATCTTCTTAAACCTGGCACCTCAATTCTCAGTGACACAACTTTCAACCATGTGTGTGGATGATTCGTTGAAAATTCATAACTGAAAACATGCCATTCTGCTTTTAGTATTTGAAATCCCTTGGCCAGGAGACATTTTTCTGAAAACAAATCTGAAGGGCCTCAAAAAGGTAATTATTCTGGTAAGACACGCTTTCTAAATCATTACAATATTATGCTGATTTATCTGAAAGTGGGTTCTGAACTTGACTAACTGCCGAGTCCTGGCAGACATGAGCATGTCAGATGTCTTGGCAGAGTGTGGGGCCTGAAGGGGACTTTCCCACTTCTTTATGTTATCCACAATCATAACATGTGGGAGTTTTATGAAATTTCTTCTGTTATACTGAAATGCTTAGCTTTTCATACTGTCCGTGCAGCTCAGTGAAAACAGGCTCTGTGTGTCTGTATATATTTAAATGAAATGAAAAAGAAAAGTGAAATCCAAGAAATTCCTTAAGTTTGCAGTGGTAATTATTTTTAGGCCAATGTTCATGTTTCAAAAGATCTCTTTTAAGTCAATTGATTGGAACTTGGAACAGAGCTGCCTATGGAAACAATAGTGTAGCATATGTGGTAGTAAAGTTTCCAGACTAGCCCTCAAAATGTATTTAACCCATCAAATGCCAACTTGCTTTGCAGTACAAGGGACAGTGGTGAGCAGCCTATCCAAACACTGTTTAATGATATTCAACTTGCAACTTGTTTCAATGCTAGAGATTAAATAAAATCGAAATTAAAAAATGAAAAATAAATTTGATTTCTTTTAAAGGGGGGCGGAGTTGTAAGGAAAGTAGTTTTAAGATGTGGGGGTGGGGTTGAAGGGCCCCAGGCAGACCTAAACAGGTGCTATTAGCAGTTTGAGCATCTTGGACAATTGCATCAACCTCTCAAGCCTCAGTTTCTTCAAATGTCATGAGGTTGTTTTGAGAATCAGAGCAGAAGATGCACATGAAGGTGATTTGTAATCTGTGGAGTTCTATACACATATATAGTGTATGTTCCGGTTCCTACTTTAATGTATGAGAATTCTGTCATGGCCTTTCTTTTTCTTGACACATAGGTATTAGTAGCAAAACTCTTTATGCTTAACAGCAATTAATAAAGTCCCACTTAGCTCACAGACACAATGTATGCATGCTATTTTGACTCACTTGGAAGACAGTAACATTTGCTTTTTTGAGACGGTTGGAATTTCCAAGGTAATCTCTCACTCTCCTCTCACTCATGGCCTCATTTTTCTAGTCTCCAAATCCCTTCTGTTCTTTCCTTGTCTGAGTATTTCTTTCTTAACCACCTCCTCGAGTTTTAGATTACACACCAGGGCTTACACTCCAGGCTGGCCTCCCAGTGGCCCTGGCCTCTCTCTGACCTGTGCCTCTGGCCTCAGACCAGCTCCACAGTCCTGGCCGACCCTGACGAGGGGCCCTCTTCTGCTCAAGGTCTCACCAGATACCAAACAGAGGCAGCCTGTCTTGGGGGAACGCAGCCTGTCTGGGGAGAGTGCAGCCCGGCAACAGTATTTTTGATGTGATAGGCCCAGCCTTGGGCCCTGATCCAAGAGTAAAACTCGAAGTACAGTGGGCCTAATCCTCCAGACCCGAGGATCTTTTCTGGTAAACGTGTTAGGAAAGGAAATGAGGATTCAGTGGCCACCTAGGAGAAAAGCTTTCCCATTCCCTGCCTCATTCATTGGGGCAGGTGGCGTGGGGACTACTTGTCTACCCCTAGGATTCACAGTAACCCACCAAACAGGCAGATTGAAAATGGCTTACTAAAATATTTGTGTGTGTGTATAAAAGTTATACATTTAAGGGCTAAACGGAATAATGACATTTAATATTGGACGAGGCCTCCTTAGAGGTCAGGAAGTACAACGTATTCCTTTTAGAGCAAAGGAGTCTTAACCTAGACAGGTGAGTGATTTGCAAGTGTCTTTGCCTTCCGATCCTGAGTCCTTTCATAGCAGGTCCTTAAGACACTACATCTGGGCCTTGTGCCCCCTCTTTCCTTGTGTAAATTTGGCACTGATCTTGCACAGCTATGTGCTGAGATCCTAGAATCTGCTAAAAAGACCCGAAATGAAGTAGGGGGTAGCATACTACCCCACCTCTGACTTCTTCCTCCCAACACAGGGAGAAGTAGTAATATTTATTAAGCAAGGCAGTTTGTAGGATCTTAGAAACAGGAAATATGACACAGTTCTGGCTCTTTTAGAGCTTACAGTACTGTGTTATCTTAGTCATTAGAGGGAGCCAATTCTGGACCATGGAGCACACACCGAATTGCATATTAGTGCCTGGGTTCTAGTTTTGTTTCTTACAGTGGTTCTCGTTAAGACTTAGAAAAGATTGTGTCCTTCTTGGGGCTTAGTTTTCTTATCCATCAAATGAAGAGATTGAATCCTTAAGCCCTATGTCTGTTCATTTTGTGAGTCATAGTTTCATGATCCTTTTTTTTTTTTTCCATCACCGGGCTTTTGATCCCTATTACTCTTTTTATTTCAATAAATTATTGGTCAAGATGTAGTAGACACTAATTTATTTGTTGATATGATAGGCAACTTAGCAATTTGACCCACACGCTAGAAAAAAGAGTCTGAAAATGTGTAATGGTCCATTTCTTCAATTTTGAGGCAGAACTAGATCCCAAGCCTGTGTAAGATCATTTGGATTATTATATACCTCATTAGGTTTGTAAATTAGAACATACCTGCTTTTGGATATTCAGAATCTCAGAAAGTACATTAGAGGGTGATTATTGTAAAGGAACTTTTGACTTTACAAAGGGATTGGACCACAGAATTCTTTTTAATAGTGAGTTCCTCCAGTGCATTTAAAACATAGTATGATTAACAGAAGCTTAGTTTATGTACCTCAGAAATACACAGTTGTATTTATAGCTCATAATATTCTGCAGCTGTACTGAGCTGGTATACACCAAGTATGCTTTCTGTTACCCAATTGGGAAATTTCGATGGTTTGAGAGTGGGGGTTTCTTTTTTTGTTTGCTTCGTTTTTTGCTGTTGTGTTGGAATTTCACAGACCTTTCTTCCCTCACTGCCCATGTTCTTTCCAGTTGTTCAGGCAGCTCAAATATGGGAAGTCATCTCCGGCTGCTGGATGGGTTGCCATTGTAGGGGATGAGCCTGTGACTGGGGCGGTAGGGTGCTTTCTTCAAGGGCAGGAACATGGACTCTTAAAAACAGATGTAGGTTCAGATACCTCTCACTAGCATTCAGCAGGGCACTAACCCTTTACATAGTCTCCGTTTTTCATCTGTAAAATGGGAATAATCATCATAATGCTGATATCACATGATAAATGAGAGCATTTATCTTTTATGAAGGTGCTGATATAAAACAAGGACTCAATGCAAGGTAGCTCTCTGCCCTTCCCCTCCAATCCAGGGAGTAGCCCCAAAATGTAGCCCTGGGAGTAGCAGTGACTGAGGCCTCCCTAAAGTTTAGTCGGATGGGGCTGTGTGCACTAGCAGGATTCAACGTGGGGTAGTCTAGGTTTAACTGTACTAGCCCCGTGATCTTGGAAAACTAACTTACATGTTCAGTACCTCAGTTTCCTGAACTGTAAACTGAGGCGAATAGCACTTATGTCTTCAGGTTGTTGGAGAACCTGTTTCAATTTGTATAAAGTGCTCAGGACGGTTCCTGGCACATATACTCTGTGTTAACTACAGTCCATTACAGTGAAAACCCTTTTTGTTAGAATTTAATGCAAACTTTAAAAACATGGCATGGCCCTGGCCAGCTGGCTCAGTTGTTTGGATTATTATCCCGTACACCAAAGATTGGGGGTTCACTTCCGGTCAGGGCACATACCTAGGTTGCGGATTCAGTCCCCAGTGAGGGCATGTACCGGAGGCAACGGATCGATGTTTTTCTCTCTTTTCCTCTCTCTCTAAAAATCAATCAATAATTGTTTTTAATTGGCCTGGAAAAACTGTAGGCTTTGTAAAGAGAACTGATTTTTTTTTTTTTTTTTCCATCGAGGAGGCTGTTGTTTCTGAACAGTGCTCGGCCAGTTTCTTTCACAGGAGATAGATTTGCTCTTAGAAGTCTGCACCAGTCTTTCATCTCTTCCTCTCTCCCTGCCTGTCCACTCTGTACAGCTTTTGTTATTAATGTGGAGCAGTTGAAGTCACTGACTTGGGTGCAGGCCAGGCCAGCGTTTCTGTGGGCATATCTATTACTTTCCTAGACTCTGGTCATGAACAAGATGATGGAAGGCAGAGGTACGGGGACGCTGTCTTTGTAGGCAGCCTGCGTGAAAGGTGTGTTCGTTGTCTTCGTCACATTGATGCTATTAGATCAGAATCTTACTTTGTATCTTAGCACTGTTTTTCTTCTCTTACCCTACAACCTTTATCTCTTTGGACTGTCATTGTGCTTGCTCTCTGGTAAACAGACGAATGCTGTTTTGTTATGTCTTTCTCCATTGTTGTTCCATCGTTGAAAAGCTTTTCTTCAGTTAACTAAATATTTATTTAAGGCAGGTAAGTTTTCTCCGTGAAACTATATTTCTGTAGGGTACACCCTCCACAACCCGCCCCCTCCCCCCCCACACACACACACTTGGGGATTATTTAGTCTATATTTTCTTTTTTCCTCTGTAAATAAAATAATCCTATGGAGTTATTCATTGAACTAGCAAGTGAAGTGTGTTTCCCTTAGGAATGGTGTAATTTGAGAACACACTTTGATTTTCTGCTCTGCTTTTGTATTAGAGGCTTGGGAAACTAGTTTTTGTTGTTTTGGAAAAGCAATGGAATTTTATCACACATTTTCCTGAAACTCCCTAGCTTCACCTTTTCCTGAAATATTTCTTTCAAAGGTCTGTTTTCCTCTGTTAAGAGGTTCCATCATTTAAAAAGTAAAGGAGCTTGATTAACTTAGGCCTTTTTACAAGCTGTTGGCTTTATAAAAGAAGAGACTGTTTGTCTGAGAAACAGTACTTGAGGGATCATATGACCATTAGTGTGAAACTTGGGCCAGTGATATGTTAGCTTGAGCCATTACGATTCCCCCCTCCCCAGTATATGCAAATAAATACGTGGCCTCGGACCCTGTTGTGCCTTGTGACTGGTGGTAGGTTATACCTAGTCCGGTTTTAGACTTTATTCTCACTCTCCCTAATTGTGGGGTTTTTTTTTTTATGGATTTAGAAATCTTGTTGTGAAATAACTGATTTCTAGTTGATTTTAGCCATTGCTAAATTGTGACGTGCACATATTTCTTTTTAATTTAACAGTTGTTGTTGTTTTTCTTTCTTGCTCTTTTATCAGTTTGAAAGCAGTAATTGTGAATTAGAATTCCTGGAAATATTTGTCTATAATGATATGTCACAGATGTTTGAGTGCTCTGCACACTTCCCACTCCATTTAATGTCAATTTAGTGAAGAGAAAACGTGGATAATAGCCGTGTGTTGTAGTGAGTCCGGACCCTCTCCCCAGTGGCTCTGCTTCTCCATATGTTATGGTACCTCTCTGGTCTTTCTGAAATGTGCCCCGCCCCGTCAGACACTGAGACTTGAGCCGTTTAATATGTGAGTGTCTGAGATTTTTATATGATGTGGACAGAAAGTAGCTTGCACCATTTCCCAAACCACATTCTACATCCTCTTACAGAACACAGTGAAAGGAGAAAACTGCCTTTGGTGTCATGATGGTCTTTATAGAGTCTAGTGCTTTTAAAAACATACTTTTATGATATGTTATAGAACATTTTGAAAATGCTGGGAAGAAAAGTCACTTGTAATTTTACCACTCAGAGGAATACCACTGTTGAAATGTTAACATATTTATTTCCAGACTAATTTTCTATGCATATTTATATAGATACATAGTCATTCTTTATAAGAATGTCTACAATACGTTTTGAAATCTGCTTTTTTTTTTAACAAAACAGTGTATGTGAGAACATTTTCCATATCACAGTTTATTCTTTGACAATATGATTTTAAATGGCTGCATAGTTTGGCATCCATTATGATTTGGCTCTGGAAATACTTAGAGATGTTCCAAATAAAAAGACCATTTTGGGAGTGAGGTCTTCCTTCCTAATTTTAATATCAACAGAGAACATGTTAATTTCGTGCTTTACTCCAGGTAGACTTATCTGTTCTTCGCTATGTTTCTGTAACAAAACACTTTCTTTAACTATACTACAGTCTTTGGTATAGCAGCCACTAATTATAATTAATTTTTAATTAGCCATTTATAGCAGATTCAACAAATGAAGTTTTCAAAAATCAGCATACTATTTAAAGAAATCAAATTAATTTTTAAGTAGATTAAACTTTTCACAACTGAATTTGGGGTGTACCTGTCATGATCAGGTGCCGTAATTTCGGGGTGAACTCGACTTTCCTTGAGCCTCCAGGCTGGAGGCTCCAGGCAGGACAGGAGAGGCCGTGCGGTCAGGGAGACGGAGCCAGATGGTCCCCTGATAGGTGCCAAGCTCCCAGCAGAGACGGATGCTACACCTGACAGCCCGGAGTAAACAGCAAATGTTGGTGGCATGGCTCACCCTTTCCTGGAGAGAAAAGAAGCTAAGCTCTTCGCCTCTGCTGGCATAGTTTGAAACTGCTTTGCAGGCTCTGTTCAGCCTGGAGTAGCAGGTGTCCAGGCAGTGAACTTCTAATGGGCAGTGGAGGAGGAGGAGGAGGTGGAGGCCAAGCTGGGGCCGAGTTGGCAGCCCCTGTGGCTGTCTCATGAAATGCACTTTCTGGCATTCTCAGAGCCTTTCAAAGGAATCTGGGTAAGTCATTTAACCTTGTGTCACTTTGGTTTACTTGGCTTCTAGAAGGGAGTAGTAATTAAACCAAATGGAGCCGTCCATCAGTGGATCTCTGTGGTGCTTTTCAGCTAATTGTGGGGTTAGCCATCTGGAGTCAAAGAGCCATCTGGAGTCAAAGAACCATCTCGAAGTTTCACCCTAGAATTGACTACTGTGGCTTGTCCTTGACACGAGGGAGCTGATTTGGGGGGAAGAACGTGTTTGAGAGTCTTATATCCCCGAGTTAATACATCTGGGCAGCTACTTAGGAGCAGGGTGACTTGGGGCACATTGATCTATCTGGGCCTAATCTGTAAAAAATGATCATCATAATAACTGCTTTCAAGATAAGTGAGAGCTGTACTTTATAAGTGCATGGCACAGAATAAGCTTTCAGATGTTAGTTCCCGCGATGAAGATAGATTCAGGCCCAGTCATCTGACCACAGTGTGGGTTTGTGATTGATCTTCGATCATTGGATAGCCCTACCACAAAGTGCTTTCCCGGTATGAATACAGCTGCATGCACTGAGATAAGCTGGAAAATGCAAAGCTTCATAAAAAGGCCCCCCAAAACATACTGACCTAAGCAGAAGTGTTGGGGGCTTTCTTTTCTCTCTCTCTCTCTCTCTCTTCCTGTCTCACAAGAGTCCATCTGGCCCCCAACTAGGACAGGGCCCCAATGGACAGGTCCCTTCCATCTTGTTTCTGTGCCATCCTGAGGGTGTTGCCCCACCTTCACAGTTTAAGTCAGTGGTTCTCAACCTTCCTAATGCCACGACCCTTTAATACAGTTCCTCATGTTGTGGTGACCCCCAATTTCATTGTTACAAATTGAGCATCATGAAAGCCTAGTGATTAATCACAAAAACAATATGTAATTATATATGTGTTTTCCAATGGTCTTAGACGACCCCTGTGAAAGGGTCGTTCGACCCCCAAAAGGGGTTGCAACCCACAGGTTGAGAACCGCTGGTCTAAGGTGACTCAGCGTGATCTCTTTTCATCTGAGAGGAGGGGGGTGGTCTGGAAGTCCTACGGCCATTTTCGCTCACGTTCTCTTCATCAGAACAGTCACTAACCACAGCTAGCTGTCAGGAAGGCTGGGAATTGTCATCTTTAGCGAGCCAGACACCCCATGGAAGTTTCTGTTACTATAGAACAGGAGTCTGAGTGACAATCAGCCTGTTATTGTGAGTAAAATTGTACTGGGACACGGCCACTCACTCAGGAATTGTCTGTGGCTGCTCTCACAGTGGGCGGAGTTGAGTGGTTGTGACAGAGACCATATTGTCTGCAAAGCGCGAATATTTGCTTTCTAGTCTGTTATAAAAAAAGTTTCTTTCCCTTTCCAGAAGTTTTCCTAGAGAAAATGGGGAAATGAATATCAGGGGAGCAACAGGTAGTCTCTGCCACCATCAGGGACCTGGTGAGCAGGTTAGTCACTCGCTGCCTTGGAAATGCAGCCTTAGGAGGTTGTCCCTTTGAAGACCTGTGCCCCATGGGAGAGTGAGTTGTTGTGCGAGCAATTGTTGAATAATCATGTTGAAGGGAAGATTTGAGGAGCCAGGCATGCAGTGGCCTGGTGGAGATGGAGGAGGGGGAGTTAGAAAGCTACTTACTGAAGTGAGCTTCCATCTTTCAACTGGAGCACCACAGTGGAAGTGCTTCACCGTCCTGCTTTGACACTTGCTGCAGTCCCACTGTGACCAAAGGCTCTTAGCTGATGGTCTTCTCACTGGTCTCCCTGCCCAGAGCATCAGCCTCCTCCAGACCCTCCAGGGTAACCTCCTGTGTGTGACCTACTCAGTAAAGGCCCAACTTCTCGGTCTGCCCCTCCAGGGCTTCTCCCTCCTAACTTCTGTTCCCCTGCACGGTCTGACACACATGCTGGGCTCCTGTCTCACAGAAACACCTGTCCTCTCAGCATTTTGCTGTCTCTGTGCATTTACTCCAGTGTCTCCTGAGCCTCCCTCTGTCAAGGCGTTGGGGACCCAGGACTGCACAGGCACAGGATAGACACCTCACCGCAGGGTACCTGGAGATGCTGGCTTCCTTTTGGTACTGCCCACATTTGTATTTCCTCTTCCACCTGGTCCCTTTCTCCCAACCTAAGGATTAGCTCTCCCCTCTTGAATGCGTACAGGGTGTTGTTTGTATCCTGTGTGGCCCAGGTGGCTTTCTGTGGTGTTGGAGCTGTTCTGTGGTGTTTCCAGTCTTGTGGAGACTGTGAGGTCTTGGAGGCCGGGTCCAGATCTGACTGAGCTGCTCAGCCTACACTTTCATCTAGTAAGTTTGGGCCAGTGTTACCATGATGCTGTCTACAACCATCGCCATCCACAAATGAATGCCTCTCAACTAAAAATGTAATTTACGACCTGGAGGAATTTAAGGGCAAATGAAAATAGAGTGCTGGTAATTGTGCTGAAAATGAGTGTGTCATGTAAAGGCTTCACCCAGAGCAGTTTGTAGCTAGTTTTTAGTGAAAGCACACTACATTTAAAAATACTTCCTTAAGATCTGAAGCAGTTTTTGAATACAGTTCAATTTGGAAATTTTAAACAGTTCCTTGTACAGGAGATTTGATTTTGGGTGGTGGGCACACAGTGCAATATATAGATCTTGTAACATAGAAACCCACACCTGTAACCTATATGCTCATGTTGACCAATGTCACCACAATAAATTTAATAAATAAACAGTTCCTTGAGAAACCAAGACTGAGTGAGAAATGAGCACTTTTGTGGGGCATAAGTAGGGGCATATGAGCGGAACTCCTGGAGTGCAGAGATGGGCCACCTGCAGAAAAGCCAGGATTGGGGCATTTTCTAAAAGCTACTGATTGCCAGAGACATCACTAACTACCCAGAACAGTGATTTTCAACCGGTGTGTCGAAAGAGGCACACTGGTGTGCTGCAAGAACATTTAAAACATGCAATACCTGACTACTTAGGGGCACTGACCTCTTTTCCTTTAGATTGTCAAATAAAAGAATGACAACTGCCAACACAATAGCTGTCCGGTGTGAATGAATCAAAATTCTACCTATTTTTTTTCAGAGCGGCACAAATACAATATTTTAGTAATTAGTTTATGTGCGTCAAGAGATGAAAAAGGTTGAAAATCGCTGACCTAGAAGATCCATCTAAAATTACTCATATTATACTCACAAAGGTGGTATTTTCACAGCTTCGTCTTTCCACAGTCGGTAATCAAATGTAAGAAGAGCTTTTATTTTTATAGAAAAGTTACCCGATGGAGTGCCAAGTTCTTTTTTACCAAGCATACAATGAGGAGACCAATCTAAATAATGAAATACTTGCTTATGCTGGCAAAGGATTCCCGATGTTCACTCATCTCCTGTTAATTAATACCTAGCGAAGTTGGCGACGATGTTGGGAAGCAGATGGATGCGCAGGAGTTTTAACTGAATATTCACAGCTTCTGAAAGGACTAGAAGGAGAGATGCTACCTAGACATGAGTTGTAAAACTTCAGCTTTGCGTTTACTAGCTGATGTTGGGAACATAGAGTGCTTATAGCTCCCTCCTCCCCACTCCCCTGACAGAGGGCTGTCTGACAGGTAAGCACAGAAAGGAAAGGTTTTCTTTCCTTGCAGTCTATGTGTTTTGCAGTTATTAAAGAGAAGGCAGTTCGGGAGTTTTTATTCGAGCGTAAGGTGGGATAAAAGCCAATACCATTATGTGAAAGTCACTGCTTTGCCCCTGTTCCTTACCTCTCTGCTTGTGCATACCGTTCTGTGTCCAGTGTCTGGCATAGTACTCAACCAACAGTAAATGCTCAGTTCGTGTTTGTTGAATGAATAAGTAAATGGACTCTGGCACTTCATTATAAGAGGTTTCTAGAAGAGTAAATGGATTCTTAAGCAAAATGATTTCTTTAAGGGGTGAAACGTGAAGACAAAAGGAGAAGCTCATGTTTCCATCCCCCTTCACCCTGTCAAGCACCCCAGTACTGCACCCTGGCAGCTCTCCGCGTGTGAGTTTTAAACGTTTGGGAGGAGTAAAGGTGTGTGGCCTCATATTACTGAAAGGAAAACCCCAAGGTTGTGTAAATGTTTCTTGGCCCATTCATAATAAACATAATATGAAACACAGCCAAAATGAGTTCCTTTTGAATTAATCCTGTTTCTTACAGTGCTTGATTGAGGTACAGACCTAGGCTTTGTGTAACATAATAGAATTTTGGAAAGGGAGTAAAAAGTTTCATCCAGAAGGCTGTTTCAACTTGGCCCACTATTTTTTATTCCTTTGAAGTTTGGGGGTATTTATACAAATTTAGATCATCAATAAACAGATTAAGGCTATTCATGAACAAGCCAAATATAATTTATATCCCTTAATTTGAGCTCATAATTTCTACTCTAGGCAGATACGCAATAACACAGAAGAAAAATCTCAATTAGGGTGAGATTGTACCATTGCCAAGTGATTAGGCTTCCTTCTAAGAAACTCCGCCTGTGATCGGCCTTTGAACTTTGCATCACCCAAATCTGAATTGAAGAATTGTTTTGCCACTCTTCGTCCCTGGGAAAAAACTCTGTCCTCCAAATCTGTGTTTCTGATTCTGGAAAATGGGAATAGAGGCACATTAATGAGATAATTCAATGTAAGGCACTCAGAACATTGCTACGTGTAGTGCTTGGACCGATTACGATAAAGAGTCTATACTGCTGGAACAGTGATCCCCAAATGCAGTAAATTAAGGGAGAGACAGCTTCATTTACTCTAACAAGGCAAGCATTCTAAGCTTGCAAGGCAGTCATGCTCCTTGCAGAAATTCAGGGACCCAGGTTCCGTCTACTTCGTTATTCCACCCTTTCAACATTGAAGAGTCCATATTAGTCAAAGCAAGGTCATGGGCACTTCTTTGTCCCAGCTTGAGGGGAGGAAAGGAGTCCAGAGGCATCATGCCCTGTGTCTTTAGGCCTAGAAGCCCAGGAAAGGTATCCATTTCTGCCACTCACTTTCCTTTGGGGAGAATTAAGTCACTTGGCCACATCTGTCTATGAGAGAGGCTGGGAAGTGGGGTTTCTAGCTGGACGCCATGTACCCAGTTACAAAGCCTTCACTGTGGAAGATGGGAAGAATAGATTTCAGTGAGCATCTAAGGGTCTGCAGCACCATGCTTAGTTAATGCAACCATTATTCACTTATTAGAAAACAGTAGTTCAAGTGAGGGTTTAAATGTCCTTGTTCTAGGGGTAGAGGAATTAAAGAGCAGCTGCAATTCAGAAGTTGTGTCTCCAGTAAGTTGTTAATTATTTGGGGGGGAAAGGGGCCCCTTAAGTATTGAATCACAAATCTAAGTAAGCCCTGAGGGAGAATAGAAAGGGTGGCAAGAAGCAGTAGAAGGGGTGGGAATGACCCTGATTAGCTATGCTCTTCCTGCTTCTCAGGCCACCTGCTCTGTATATTAAACTTAACCCCTTATCTGACCTGGTGAGGACAAAGTACACTAGCTTCTAAAGAAACTTTTCTAGAAGCAAGGTTTTTGTTTCCAAGTACAGAAAAGAAGGCAGAGAAGAGGGGAATTGTACAGGGTAATATCCACCTTAAATTTTCTCTTTGAAAGACATGCTTTGTGCTATAGAAAGGAAAAAATTATATAAATACTTATTGAGACTATCTCTGACTTGATACCATGGCCAAAGAAAAAACAAAGGCTAAATACACGAGTCTCTGCATGTAGATGTACCCCAGGTAAAAATTAACTATTAAGTAAGCAACTTTTCTCAACAGGAGAAGTGCACAAATTCTTAAGGACATCCACGTTGGGGGTATAGATCTAGGGTTACAGGAAATATTTTTAGCCGCTTATAAAATTACTCCTCACAGTTACTGTATTCTTCTGTATTTAGGAATTGCTAAGAAACAATAAGAGGGAATGAAATGATGTCCTGAGTTGCTCCATAGTATATGAAAAAATATACAGTTTCAGGCTTGGCAAGGAATATATACTGGACTTGTTTGTATGCAAGTCATGCTCATATGTTTGATAACAGGGTGATCTTAAAGAGCAGGCATTTGTTTTGGTTTTTATAAGTAACCCATTGCCTAACTGCTGACAATAGCTGCATTTATTTTAAACAGGTGGTCCAAAATTGATAGGAAAGAAAGTAGAGGTGAGTCTGTTTCTCAATTTTGATTTTTTTCCCACATCAAAAATCATAGTTAACAATATATACTCTGAACCAAATGTTGTCTAAATGTTTACCTGTAAGGAGTAAATTGCCTAAGAGATGGGATTGTAGATTGAGCTGTTTGACTTGTGGAGTCAAAAGCCAAAATAAAGGGCTTCACTTCTTATTTTCTGATTGGGTTTATCAAAATGATCAAGGCATTGTTGAAACAGAACTTTTGATTCTTAGAAGAAAATTAAGTTGTGAAATATACTGAGCCTATGAAAACTTCAAGAAATTCAGGTGGTAAGTGGTGATGACTTGTTCAGATTTGATGTGAGTAGGACCTGGCCAGAGGATCAGGAAGACTACAGATGGAAAGTTCACATTTCCATGATTTCCCAGTTCCACGGAGGTCTTAAGCCAGTAATTCATTAGTTTCTCTCCTTTGGTTTCTGACATTGAAGATAATGAATATTTTGGTAATGCAACAGTGAATTCATATTAATGAAGGACATTGAAAATAAAGCATTTCTTTAATATGCAGATGCTGTTTTTAGACATCATTGAGCAGGTTACGATAGTAATTCTGTCTACTGATAATGTAAGGAACATGAAAATCTAGAGTTTTCTATATGTGTGAAACACTAGGTTGCTGAAGTTCACTTAGATTTTTGGTGTGTGTTTTTTTATTAATTTACATTTGTGATAATTATACCTGGGTCCTATCTATAAACTTTATGCCTGTGCATGTCCACAAAGCACCTACAATTCTTTGGTTTGATGTTTGTGTTTTCTTCACTGTTTCCACACAACTGAGAGCTCTTGGGCGCTCGTAGACTATGGACTGTAAATTCACCTATCATCTTTCGCTTTTGCTTCTATCTCAGTTTGTCTAAATGAAACATAGTGGGGCTGGCTCATATTAAGTAATAAAAATTATAGCCTAGCAGTCAGCAAACTATAGCCTGTAGGCCTGGTTATGTCTAAGACAGTTATTTACATTTTAAAAGTATTGTAACAACAACAAGAAGAAGAATATGAAATGGAGATCACTGTAGCCTGAAAGACCTAAAATATTTCTTATCTGGCCCTTTACAGAAAAGTTTGCCACCCCCTGTCTTAGACAGATAATATAATGTTAAGTGGTTTAGGGCACTGGTCTTAGGGCCAGACTGCATTGGTTCAAATCTTGTCTTTACCACGTTCTAGTATGACCTTGGGCAAATTACTTAATCTCTCTGTGACCCATTTTCTCATCTATAAATGGGCATAATTACAGGGCCTACCTCATAGGGCTGTGGTGAGAACTTTGATAATATATAAAGTGCTTAGAACAATGCCTGGTACTTAGTGAGTACTCAATAAATGTTAATGATTATAATGAGGTATCCTCAAATGTAAACAAAAATATGTTTGAAAGTATAAAAGGAAATGATAACGATACATTAAGAAAAAGACATTAAATGTGACACTAAAGAAAGCAAATTCTGTGGTGTCCTTATGATAACGTGCAAGAAGAAGTGGAAATGAGAGACGCAGAAGAGGGATAGTGGTTAGAGAGAGAAGGAAGAGGAAACAAGAATAAGAAAGCCAGCAGAGCAGGAGAAAGATGTAGATCGAAAGGGAGGCTGGAGGTCACTCCAGAATGTCCAGTGTTAGCATCTCTCCTTCCCCTGGGAGCCCGCCTCAGGTATTGTGTCCAATAAAATTGCTTCCATTTAAAAGAAAGCATGGCTCCTTTTGTGTGATTATTTTCCATTGCAGAAATAATTTTTCGGCATCAAGTGTTTGTTGGACACATGTTGTGTGTGAGATATGTTTCCTAAGGAAACCTGTCACGTAGTATATCTACAAAACCATCTTCTTTTCTATATTTTTTTAGGTCAAATAATTTTCTTACCTTTAGCCACTTGCCGTAACCATCACAAACCATGTGTTGATCCCTAAATACCTTTATCTTCTTTAACACCTCTTTGTTTGCTCCATGTGCTCCTTTAAGTAGGGGAAGAATAGATGTAGTTGTTTACAAAATGTAGAAAATGTTTTAAAAACCAGAAAGTGTAATGAAGTATAATTTGTTCTCTTTTTTTCACTTGAGTTGTTTATTCTGTTTATGTACATTGGACTAGCGATGAATGTTCCAGGACTGGCATTTGATGATGTCCAGGGACCGAAATAATGGCCGCACGTGGCGCTTTTACTGGTTTAGTTTTCCTGCACTAGAATTTAAGTTTGCTGAGGTTGCTGAATTTTTGTTTCTTGAACTACTATTCCTCCAGCAGCTAGAACAGTGGCACATGTAGGTGCTCGATAAACGTTTTTGGAGGAGCGAATGAATGAATGAAATATAGCAACTCATTATTTCCACTGAAATATCTTCCCCAGGTGCATATAGCTTGCCAGTTGATATAATTTTAGATGCCTTTATGCTAAGAAGAATATTTTAAGAATGAATTCTGTTTACTAAACACGCAATTGAGTACATAAAAGGGAAATTGAACATGAAATCCACTCATGGATTCATACTAAATTAAATGGTAAACAGTAATATTATTAGATGCACATGACTCAGACAATTAAGGCCTTTTGGGGAACTCAACATTTTTGAGAGGGCTTTAAAAAATATTGTTCCCTTTATTCTAAGATAATAAATACTAATTTTTAAAAACAATGTTCTTTCAAATAGAAATGAATTCTAAAACATAATTAACCTCTACCCTGCCTACTTTATAGCATGCCTTCCATGTACTCTTTCTTAGGATGTGGATGTAACAAAATGAGGAGTAAACTAAGATAGAGGAAGGCATGGCATGCAGGGGTTGGTGGGCCCACCCTGGGAAAGCAATGTAGGAGATGAATGGGTGAAAGCCTGAACCAGGCCTGTCAGCACCCATTCCTAGGAAAGGGGAAGGGCGGGGCAGGGTGGGACCCAGAAGAGGGCACCTAGAAAAGGGGAAAGGAAGGATAAAATAGGAGGCTTGGGGAAAGTTGACAGTCTAATCAAGGTAATTGATGAGATAGAAAACAGAATCCATTCATCCTCACGTGACCTGGGAGGTAGGGGGTCCTGACACTGGACAAATACAGACATAAATGCAATCCTAGCCTCTACTTGGGACTGTAGGGAACAACACATCCATGTCGTGATAGTGTACAGACAGTCCTCGGGTTACCTCGGACTCGATGTACGTCATTTCGTGGTTACGTTGCCATCTCCCATTTATTTATAAAAAAAAAAAAAAGGTTCCATCATTTCGACGTATGTACATATGTGCTCTATGTTTTTTATTATTTATTTACCACAACTAAAGGTCAGGAATCGTTATCTTTCTTTTGAATTTTTTTTACTGTTTCACGTCATTACTGCTGTGTATGTGCTCCATGTGAGTGGCGTAGGTGCTTATGTAGGTGGGCTCCGACTTAACGGCGAAAATCACGTTACGTCGCGCCATAGACGTAACCCGAGGACCTACTGTATATTCATTCCCTTGATTGGTTTTAGGCTCTTAGACTCAACCTTTAGGGTAAAAGAAAAACATAGAAAATTGAGGTGGTTACAGAACAGAATGTAAATGTTATTAACCTTGACAGTGTAAAAGTATATGCACAACAGATGAAAAGTAGCCAGTGGAAGGGTGTGAGGGAAGATGAAGGGAGAGAATGGAAAATAACACACAAGAAAAGCACACAAGAAAAGTCAGTGTTGCCTGCAGTCACTCTGTGGCTGGCCAACTAAAACAGCAGCTTAACTATGTGGCTTGAAGTCCCTCTGGTTGAGGGACTGACTGGTGGTGTCACTGCCTTGGGAGGAAGGAGGGAGAGGCATTGGGGAAAGTGAGCTGACCGTTAAGGCTGAATGTCAATAATTAATGTCTACAAATGATATGTGCTCTAAGCATAGAATTTGGAAATGTGAGGTGTCCTTTTTAGTGTCCTGGTAGGAAATGCTGATTTTAATGAAGAGACTACGTATGGTGCTTTGGGCTGGGTTTAGATTAGGGTCCTTACACCTTTAGGGCTGGAGTGACTGGAGGAAATTTTAAAAGGTAATTTTAAAAACTGTGTACACTAGACCAGTGATCCCTGGAACAGTGAAGGAGTGACGACCAAGGGTGCTGTGGTCAGGAAATTGGCAGCCACTGCTGGAAACTGGGAGTTAAAGCCAGGAGAGAGGGAATACATTCATCTCTCCCCAAACACAGAGAATGGGTGGGGCTGGGGTGCAGGGGTGGGGGTGGGGGAGAGGGTAAACCACCAAGAGGAGCCCAAACCAGGACTTGCTCCTCTTTGGAGTGGAACCAGGGGCAGGGATACCCAGGGTAGGTTTATTGTGTTGCCTATACGCTCTTCGATACCATTTGATGTTTTAACCTCCTGCAGGTATGAATTTAATAGTATTTTAATATAAATACTTTTACTCAGCACCTGTTATTTCATCTAATGGGCTGGGACCTTGGTGGGCCAGAGTGACTCAAACAGAGAGAATCTCTGTCCTGAAAATGCTTTTGGTCTCCTTGGAGAGAGAGGATGCTAAACACACCAGTAAAAACATAATAGGTATGATTACAAATGGTGATTAATGCTTAAGTTTAATGTCATAGCACACAAGGAAAGTCAGTGTTGCCTGCATAATCTTAAGTCTTTAGTAATGATGTAACACTAATTTTTGAAATATCATTATTTGGGAGTAGAAACAATTCTTTCTTGAGTAGCCTGTTTTGCTCTATTTAACTATAAATACACTACATGCTCTAAGTCAGATATACTGATGAAACAGCTGCCTCTTCACTCTTTTGTTCCTTTGTTACTCAATTTAATGAATAATTTGAACAGATTCCAAAACATTAAATTAGATGTATACACATGCTTTAAGAATTATATCATGATGTTAGTGTATTTAAAACTCAGTGATATCATTGTCTAAATATAGTAAATAAGAAAGTTAATTATTTGAGCCACTTTTACCCTCTATAAATAATCTGGCAGTACAACAGACAAGAGATAAAAATTAACCCAATAATCCATATCTAAGTATAGAGTCAGGGAAATTCCCCCCACCTTCCTTCTTCCTGACATATGAACCTTGATGATTGCAATAAATCTTTTGAGGCCCTTGATTGAAATTTGCCCTTCCTTGCTTTTCTAATAGAGATCTGAGCAACGACAGACATTGGGGGGAAACATTAAAAGCACAAGAATTTTATTCTGTCTTCCTTGATACTTCCGTTGGCTGACCGTTTTGTCCAAAGGGAATAGATAAATGAACAGAGGAAGCTGGTTGTCAACTGTCTCCTTATCCCTCCCACCATTCACAGCACTCACAATAGTCTGAGAACAGAAAACTTTAAATCCTGTGTTCCTATATCCTGAGCATTTTCTTATTAAAATAAACTGGTGAACACTTTATCTCCCTTGATTTAGTTTATTCTGTTTCCTCCATGAAAAACTTACTGAAGGTGTTTTAAGCTGATACTGCATACATGTAAAGTGTAGTCATAAATCACTGGAAGCTCACTGCTTTTAGAACCTGCCAGAATTATCATACTAATGCACTTCCACAAATGGTGTTAAAAATAGTAATTAAGTAAATTCTATTTACCTTATTCCCTCTTTTCATTTCAACTTTTTTTGTGTGTGTTTGGATTTTGTCATTTGATTTTTATACAGTTCTGGGAAACAGAATTCCTGCCAATACAGGAGTTTTATAGGTTTAAGTCCTTAAACATGGGAGAAAATCTAGAATTGCCCCTCTAGAAATCATTTTGTTTGCAATAATCATGACTTACTATGCATTCTGATTGCCCTAGAAGTTAAGAAATGAAACCACTGGGGTCGCTGAAGATCCAGAAACTATGCCTAATGCTTATATTTCTCCTTCAGGGATAATTTTCTGATGTCTTATTCAGGTAGTGTAGTTTGTATAACCCTGGCCGACTGTCTTGCAAATGTGTGTCACCAGTCACAAGGGGAGGGGTGTCACGTGATTGGTTGTTTACATAAGTCACAGTAGCCATGTCTGTCATCTTCATATTTAAAGAACTGTGCATGTTGGTGCAAAACTGTAGTTTAAAATGGGCAGCCGGTTTAGAGAGTCGGCTGTTGCTGATGATGAGATCATAGACAAAACCCACACCCCTTTCTAGACAGAAAGATTCCCATGGAGATAAGCATGCCTTCCGAGAGGAGTCACTCAGCCACGCCTGCCATCACTGAACCACTGTCTCCGTTTCACTTTACCTGTTCCTTGACTTGGAGTATTGTGGAAATTAATCCATAGATTTCCAGAATCATCTTCATGGAAATGATTTTGTTTTTGCTATACATACACCTGAAAACCAAAAATAAAGTGGCCAGACCATGTCAGCTTACTAACAGTCAGTAAATTATTTGTCTGCTTAAATATTAAGAAAGGCATATACTACCTAGATGCAATCTAGAGGTGCATACTTTTCCTTAAAAGGCAATGATTAAAAGTCCAAAGGTGCACAAGGAATTGGTGAACCTAAGTTGATACAGAGTTTTGTCTTTGGGACAAAAGTGTTAAATAGGAATTCATAAGTTAACTTTTCTGTTCTTGAGTGACTGCTTTATACAAGTCCAAAGTTAGCTCTCTGTGCTTTGTGCTCTGTTCTGTTCTGTTCTTTTTATTTGTTTTTCCTGATTTTTATAGTGCCTGCCTATCTTATGTTTTCTATATTCATAAGGACTCCACTAGGGGGCAGACAAAAGAATGGAGATGAAAGGAAAACCACATCAATGCATTTACTTAACTTTATGCCTTATGTTTGCTGCTCCTTTTGCATACCTTGTGGAAAAGTTTTTCTATTTAGTTGTAGTTCATATAATAGCACCTAACGTAGTTTTTAGTATGCTTAGTTCTACATCTAAAGCATAAACACTTATACTGATTTAATGGTAATTTTTCAGTTAATTGTCACAATATTTCTTTTGCTTTTCTGGCATGTTTCCATCATCAAACCACTTAATAATAAACACTTACTTAGTAATTGTTTGTGGATGACTGGAATGCTGATCCCCATAGGGTTCACCTTACACTGTGCATCAAGACTGAGTCATTCCTCCACTCTCTCAGTCACCACTTGCTGAGTCTCTACTTTTTGTCAAGCATTGTGTGTGTTAAGTTTTGAGAACAGAGCCTTGAAGAGAAAGACCCTAAACAATTGAGTATAAACAAATGATTAGTTATAGTTGCCCTCTAAGCCATTTGGTGAAAGACTAGGCTAAAAGGAACCAGAAGGGATTCTTAATGCTACAATGCTGGATAGTTTTTATTTCTGATTATTCTTTTCAGACTGCTCATGAAGATTAAAATGTCATATAGGGTTGGCTTGGGACTTCAATTGGAAGTGAGTGAACTAGCCTCTCCCTTAATCTGGGAGGCTAGCTAAAGATGTGGTTTTTTGTTTTGTTTTAATTTTTTTCTTCATTTTTCAATTATAGTTGACATTTCGTATTACATCACTTTCATGTGTACAGCATAGTGGTTAGACATTTATGTAACTTATGAAGTGATCCCCCCAATAAGTCTAGTACCCCCTGATACCACACATAGTTATTACAGTATCATCAAATATATTCTCTATGCTGAACTTTACATTCTTTTTTAAAAATACAGTGGGGCCTTGACTTACGAGTGTCCTGACTAACAAGTTTTTCGAGATACGAGCCATCTCTCGGCCGATTTTTTGCTTTGAGTTGCGAGCTAAAATTCGGGTTACGCTAGAATCGAACCTGGGACCTGTCAGTCCGCAGGCTGATGCTCTATCCACTGAGCCAAACCAGTTAGGGCAAGTACTTTATATTCTTGTGACTATTTTGTAACTGTCAATTTGTTCTTCTTAATCCCTTTACCTTTTTCATCTAGTCCCCCAACCACCCTCCCACCTGGCAACCATGAGTTTATTCTTTGTATCTATGAGTTTGTTTCTCTTTTGTTTGTTTTTTTGTTCTTTAGGTTCCAAAAATGATATTGTATGGTATTTGTCTCTGTCTGACTTATTTCTCTTGGCATAATATCCTCTAGGTTCATCCATGTTGCAAATGGTAAAAAAATCATTCTTTTTTTAAGGCTGAGTTGTATTTCATTATATGTATTTACCACATTTTCTTTATTCAGTCATCCATTGATGGACACTGAGGTTTTGTTTTCTTATTCATTTAGCCACTCTATGTCTTATATAAAGCATTTAGTTCATTTACATTTAAAGTAATTATTGATAGTTATCTAGTTATTGCTATTATAGTTCTGTTGTTACTGTTTTTTTCCCTCTTCTTCCTCTTCCTCCTTTTTCTACTTCATTCCTTTAACTGTTAAAGTTTAACATGTCTTGTAATACTGTTTTGTCTTTAACCTTTGGTATTTTAATTATGACATGTCTTGGTATGGTCCTCCTTGGGTTCTTCTTGTTTGAGACTCTGGTTTCCTGGACTTGTATATCTATTTCTTTCATCAGGTAAGGGAAGTTTTTCATCATTATTTTTCAAATATGTTTTCAATCCTTACTCCCTCTTTCTTCTCCCTTTGATACCCTTATGATGCCAATGTTGGTATGTTTGATGTTGTCCTAGAGGTCCCTTAAACTATCCTATTTATTTTATTTTATTTATGTCCTGATTCAGTGATTTCTACTACCTTATCTTCCAAATCACTGATTTAATCCTCTGCTTTATCTATTATACTGTTCATTCCCTTTAATGTAGTCTTCATTTTGGTTACTGTAGTCTTCATTTCTAACTGGTTCTTTTTTATGTTTTCTATCTCTATTTTTATGTTTTCTATGTCTTTGTTAAAGTTTTCACTGAGTTCATCTATTCTTCCCCCAACTTCATTGAGCATCCTTAGAATCAGTGTTTTGAACTCTGTATCTGTTAAATTGATTATTTCCATTTTGTTTAGTTCTTTTTCTGGAGTTTTGTTCTGTTTTTTTAAATTTGTTTTGTTTTGTTTTCATTTGGGACATGTTTCTTTGTCTCCTAATTTTGGCAGCCTCTCTGTATTTGTTTCTATCTATTAGATAGATCTGCTACATCTCCCAGACTTGGCAGGGTGGCCTTACCATATATAGTAGCTGTCCTGTGGGACCTAATAGTGCAGTCTTCTGGTCACCTGAGCCAGCACTCCAGGGGTGTGGGTTGTTTGTGCCCTTCAGTCATAGTTGAGCCTTGATTGCTGTTGGCATGTCTGTGAGTGGAATTAACTCCTAGGCTGGCTGGCTTTGAGGATTGGTCATGACTACAACGGATGAGTTGTGTGTGGGCTGACCCCACAGATTGGGATTCACTGTAGCAGGTCTCTTGCCTGCTTACTCCGCCCTTTGGTGAAACTCATTGGGTGGTGCTCTGATATGGTCTGAAACCGGTCACCAGGTGTGTTGATCCTGGGGCCTCTTCTTGGAGGGACTCTTTTGCAGGCCCAGGGCAGCCACTGTCTGTGCCCTACCCAGGCCACCTAGTAGGAGCTACAATGAGTCTGTGGTGGGTAGCTGCCTATGCTGGGCCTCAATGTGCCTGGGAGTGGCTATCCTACAAACCAAGGTTGGCTGCTACTAATGCTGGGCTTGGAGCTGCTTTGCAAGAACTACATACAGGGCACCCTGAGGCCAGCTGCTGCTTGTTCAGAGATCGTAGGGAAGACCACAGGGTACACCATGGTCAGCCACTTGTGAGTAATAGCTGCTGAAAGAGGTTAGGGCCTGTGCACAAGTTGGGTGGGACTAGTTCTCAGGGAATCACCAAGGTGGGGCAAGTTTGATGGAGACTCAGATGTGGTGCCCACCACCTGAAGCCAGACAGTTCAGTTCTTCCCCATATGTCCCTGGTGCTTAGGAGCAGTTGCTTAGTGCTGGAGCTCAGAGGAAGTGAATCTGTCAGTGATACATGGTCCCTTTAAGAGGGATGCCTGGGGAGCCCAGTGTGGAGCTGGGATCGCTGGCTTCTCAGCTGGGATCTCTTACTTCTCTGCAGCCAAGACATCCCTTCTGATTCTTCACCACCACACGTGTGTGTGGAACCAGCCTGTTTCCAGTCTCCACCTCTCCTACTAGTCTCTATGTGGCTTCTTCTTTATAGCCTTAGTTATTAGAGTTCTGTTCAGCTAGTCTTCAGGTAGTTCTCAAAGGAGGCGAGTACAGTGTTTCCTTACTCTTCCATCTTGTCCAGAAGTCTCTAAAGATGTGATATTTATTGTCTTTGTGCTCCACCAAGAATTGGATCTAGTTACCAAAAAGTCATTTATCTCAGTCAGCCTAGGGTTATATAATCTTATTCTTTAAATGAATATCTCATTGCTTTGCCTTTTCATGGTCAGTTATTCAATGAAGTGGTGCTTTTGTTTTTGTTTCTTTTTAAAAGCGTAGTCAAATTTTAACTTGAGTTATTTTGTTTCTCTTCAACTTTCTCTTTATTTTTGGAACAAACCATCATGTGTTCATTGTAGATAATCTATCAATAGATTGCCTAATATTTTAATTTTGAAGGCATAAATACTTAAGTGGCCAAAAAGTAGAGATATTTATTCTAAGAATGTCTTCAGGTTACAATGCCTAACATAAGTTGGAATATCAATTGATTTTTTTTCTGGAATAAATTCTTTATAGATTTAATAAATTATTTTATATAGTGTTAGATTGCAGTTATTGCTAAACAGGTATTTCTGTTGAGAGGATTATATACACAGTAGTTCCCCTTATCTTCAGGGGATATGTTCCATGCTTTTTTATATACTTACATATCTTTTCACTTAAAGGAAGTACTTCATGGCCTATCTCTGGCATATCGGAATTGCCAGCATCTCTTTTGTGTTTAGGGGACATTATTAAGTGAGATAGGGTTACTTGAGTATAGGCATTGTGATACCATCTGATGACCAAGACAGTTAGTAAGTGACTAACGGGAGGAGACAGATACAGCATGGAGACTCTGGACAAAGGGATGACTCATATCCTAGGCAGGACAGAGTAGGATGGTTCAAGATTTCATCACACTACTCAGAAAAGCATGCAATTTAAAACGTATGAATTGTTTATTTCTGGAATTTTCCATTTAATATTTTTCAGACCGTGGTTGACTATGGGTAACTGCAACCATGGCAAGTAAGACCGCACGGACAAGGTGGAGACTGCTGTACTTGCTTCAGTCATTTTTTGCTTAGAGCAGGGGTGGGCAAACTTTTTGACTCGTGGGCCACAATGGGTTCTTAAACTGGACCGGAGGGCCGGAACAAAAGCATGGATGGAGTGTTTGTGTGAACTAATATAAATTCAAAGTAAACATCATTACATAAAAAGGTACGGTCTTTTTTTTCAATAGTTTTATTCATTTCAAACAGGCCGGATCCGGCCCGCGGGCTGTAGTTTGCCCACGGCTGGCTTAGAGCATCAGCTGCATAGACAGGACAGTCTTTGAGTTAATTAAATATTTTAATTGCTAGAATATATCTGGGATACTGTGCTATGTAAGAAATCCCATGGTGAATAAATGTCTTGTGTTTTTACAATCATCAAATGTACCTTCTTTTTTAAAAAATATATTTTATTGGTTTTTTACAGAAAGGAAGGGAGAGGGATAGAGAGTTAGAAACATCGATGAGAGAGAAACATCAATCAGCTACCTCCTGCGCACCTCCCACTGGGGATGTGCCCACAACCAAGGTACATGCCCCTGACTGGAATCGAGCCTGGGACCCTTCATTCTGCAGGCTAAGGCTCCATCCATCCACTGAGCCAAACCAGCCAGGGCCAAATGTACCTTCTTAATTGGGTTTCAGAAAACATAAAAGTGAGGTCTTCATCTTTATTTGTATAATTTTAGCATGATAAACAATACTTAGAAAAAGTCACACTGTGAAATATTAATGAATTAAAATTTTAAATCAGAATTTTAAATCTCAGAAAGTTAGAAGTGTGGCTCGTGAAACCAAAAATACATTTAAAAGTATATATGTGTATGAATAAAAATTAGATGAAGATATTAAAAACTATTCTTTATGGTAGTGGGATTATATACAATTTTTCCATGATTTTTCAGTTGAATTTGCTCTTAGTAGTTTATTAAAAAATAAATTTGTTAAGAAAATGCCTATAAGACTTACATGATTTTATTCTGGAGAATATTTCACTTGGATATATTGAATAACCTCCAGAAATACAGATTTTATCACAGTACTATAAATAAAGAGGCACAGACTTTTGATGTTTATGACATACAACTATAGGGGTAAATCTGTTCCTGCAGGTTTCTTTCTGTTCTGTTTGTTTGTTTGTTTGTTTAGTTAGTTACTAGAGGCCCTATGCATGAAATTCGTGCAAGAGTAGGCCTTTGCAGCCCTGGTTGCCTCTGCGCTCGCAGCCCCGGCTTTGTCCGGAAGGTCGTCCAGAAAGACGTTCTGGCAGTCATTCCGTTGTTTGGCCGTTCAGTCAATTTGCATATTATGCTTTTATTATTATAGATTTTTATTGATTTCAGAAAGGAAGGGAGAGAGAGACAGAAACACCAATGATGAAAGAGACTCACCAACCGGCTGCCTCCTGCACACACCCCAGTGGGGACCGAGCCCACAACTCTGGCATGTTCCCTTGACCCAGAACCCTTCAGTCCACAGGCTGCCATTCCAACCACTGAGCCAAACTGGCCAGGGCCTTTCTGTTATGTTTTTAACAGTTGCTGAATGTTCAAGATTTAGAATTAAAGGCAGAGGGTAAAATTTAAACCATTCCTATCCAAAAGTCAATTTCCCCTGACTGATGTGGCTCAGTTGGTCAGAGCATCATCCCATGCACCGTAAGGTTGTGGGTTTGATTCCCAGTCAGGGCACACATCCAAGTTGCAGGGTGCATGGGGGAGGCAACCGATGTTTTTCTCTTTCGCTCTCCTTTCCTCTCTCTGAAAATCAAGAAAACTTAAAAACATAATAATAATTGTACATACTTACAAGAGACAACATAGACATTTTTTTCAATGCTAATAAAATACTCACTTGAATTCTTAATGGTCTTAGTACAAGTGCGCCAAGAGTTCCAATGGATATGAGCGTTATAGTTTTTAGTTGGAAAGTTTTCCCTTGTTTGATTTAGATTTATCTCACTCTTCAGGAACAGGATAACAAATTATTGTTTTCAAAATGCATGCACTCATGTAGCAGTTGGGATGTGGGGAAGTTACATCTATGTACATGTCCCACTTGACTTCCTGTCTGCAGTTATCTGTTGCAGCAGTGCCTACAGGTTTGAGAGTGAGGAAAGGGAAAGGGACAGCTACACTGGGAAGTGGATGTGTGGAGTGGAAAACACAGACAGGATATCCCCTCTCAGACTTTGAGGAAGGTCTGGTCCCACCGCAAAGAGTTAGGGGTTTGCGGTATTCTGGAAGCCCTCTTATTAAATGGGGGAAGGGTACCATCTGTTCCTTCCTGCTCGCCTTCCCCATTCCAAATCCACCCCTTCCCCGCTGTAGTTAAATACCACCAACTGTGTATTTAAAGTAAAACACTGAAATGTGGATTTCTGAGGTGAAGTGTGGGATGTCCTGATGACGCTTCCGAAAAACCCAAAGCCAATCCCTGTCCTCCGAACTCACGGTTTATATTTAGAAGACAGTGTGGATCCTGTATTTTTAAAGTGCCGTAAACATGTTTGTGTGGTTATTTTTAGCTTTCACAGACTTTAGTGAATGTCCAAGTTGGCAAGTCAGACACAGTCAGTTGTCTGTTACCTCAGAGGCCAGCACCCTGAATGACTGATTGTCTCACAGGGTTTCTAGCCTGAGTAACGCAGATAAGTGTGTAAGTGATCAGTGTCAACTGCATGTGGTGTATCTACATATCTGTTATCCCACATCCTGTACATAGTCCTTTTAGCCTTTATGGATGGTATGACTTGGATAACAGTGTTGTTTGGAGTTCAAGATGAGTTGGTTTCTGCCAAATGGCACTGTTATTCTTCTGGCAGAAATAGTCATTTTCTCTCCCCATCCCCACAACCCTAATCTCCTAGTCCCCAAGCATTAAATTATGCATACACAAGTCCTTACAGTCGCTGTTATCTTTAGTCCACTGTATCTGCTTCCTGTGGGTCAAAAGTTATGAGGCTTGGGTGCCATAGAGGGAGGTGGAAAGTTGGCCTCAGGTTAGGGCAGACACACCATAGAATGGGCAAGATAGCACTCCATGTGCTGAGAACAAAAAAAGGTAAATGGACAACAGCTTTTCTTGGAGGATGAGATTATTACCTGTATATTACATGGATGAAAAAGCATTTCCCCCCAAAGAATCATGTTTTGCATGGAGGGGTCGGGAGGTCATTAGCAGCAGTACTTGAGCTAAGGCTTCCCTTTTCGCATCAGAGATCTTCTTGATGTCATATCGGCGGAGTAATTTTTGTATCAGGTTCAGCTGTGTACTCAGTTCTTCTCTTTGGATGAGGTTCTTCTTCCTTGCATCTTGAACTTAATGTGTTCTGTAGTCAGTGACTTTAGAATGCATAATTTACCTCATTGGAAGTATGTTTTGTTTTGTTTTTAAGGAAACCTTTTATTGCCACATATCTTTTGTTCTAGAAGCTTTACACTGAGTTTTATGTTGAGAAGAAAATTACTGTACTTAGGCATTATTTTGGCTTATTGCCTATAATTATGTAATTATGGAAATGTACTTATGGAAATTTGAAATTTCTTTTTGTAGCACTTCAGTGCTTTTCCTTTAGTTCCTAATGTGTAAGTGTTGCTTTTGAAATGTGACCCAGATTTCCATGTTTCGTTGTTTTACTTTATTGTAAATTGTGAATGTTCAATAAGAAACTTAGAGGATAAGATGAGAATGTCTTTATATGTTTTGCCGGAAACTTAAAACACTATTTCTACCCTAGAATTCTTTTGGATTAGATAACTGAACAACAAATAGAGTTTAGAAATTTGTGGGTTTTATGAAAGATAAATTTTTTAAAATATGTATTTTATTGATTTTTTTACAGAGAGGAAGGGAGAGGGATAGAAAGTTAGAAACATCAATCAGCTGCCTCCTGCACAGCCCCCACTGGGGTTGTGCCCACCACCAAGGTACATGCCCTTGACTGGAATCGAACCTGGGACCTTTCAGTCCGCAGGCCGATGCTCTATCTATCCACTGAGCCAAACCAGTCAGGGCGATAAATTTTTATTTTTAAAAATCCAGATTGTTATTAGTGTTATGTGTGTGTTTTTTAAATCTCTATTTAAGGAAGCATTTGTTTTTCCAAAAATAATAATAACAACAACAACCCATGTGACATGTTTTTTTTGGGGCAAAGTAAGTTTGTGGAACATAGTAAATCAGGAAATAGGTTCATGTAATTGTTAGCATCTCAGACACATCAGCTTATAGTAGCACTACAGAATTAAACATTAATTTTATTTTGTTTTATTGTCATTTAGGACTACAGTTCTTCAGGGATTAGTATTGCTTTTCCCTCAATTCAAATAAGTGACCTTTAAAACTGTACTGTTCAGATGATAGCTCTAGCCACACATGACAAAATTAAATTAAAGTGGACAATTGATTCCAGCCACTTTTTAAGTTCTCTATAGCCACATGTAGCTAGTGGTTACTGTGATGATCAGCACAGCCACTTTCATCATCGAGAATGTTCTGTTGGACAATACTGCTTTCAAACTGCAATTAGAATTGGAATTTGCATCTGTGCTAGAAAATTGTGTGACTTTAATTTGAGATATGAAATCGGTTTCCTATCACTTAAAACAACAATGTTTAAGTAAACTTCTCACACCTTGTTCTTTAATTAAACATTTACGCTGATACCATAGTTCAAAACACATGGCATTTGCCCTTATTCTCTCCAATGGTATTACGTTCTACCCTCAGAGACTGGCGTGGCCTTACACATACACACACACAAAACAATGTGGAATATCTATCTGTCTCAGAATCTACATATACATACAGAGAATATATCACTATGTATATATAAATAAATATGCTAACATAATGTTGTATAACTAAAATATGTAGACATTCTCATAGTACTATAGGTACTGTCTGAAGTTGTAGGTTCCTAATATTAGCATACTAGAGGCCCGATCCCTGCAGGCCAGGCCGAGGGACCCCACCAGTGCACAAATTCATGCACTAGGCCTCTAGTATGCATATAAGATATTTGGTTAATCTCTTCCCGCCCTCCCCACTTCCCTCTGAGATTCACGTTTCCATACCTGTGTGTTGAGCATCTGCCCCCAGGTGGTCATTGCACATCATAGCTACCGCTGGATGGTCGCTTAGGCTTTTATATATATAGGTCGGCATGGTATCATATTGACTTGATCCTTAAGTTTCACTTTTTGTTGACTGAGCCTTGTGGAATTGGAGATTTGGCAGGGTTTATGGCTGAATCCTTACAGCAGTAAGAAGCTCCACTATTGGTTTGGTGTCTCGTCCATTTATAGTATTAAATACTAAGTTAGTGAAGAACGGAGACCATATCATTAGGGTCACCAGGAGTCATTAATTTGTTCATTTATTCAAATAATACACATGCCTTTTTAGCAGCCAAGTCCTTCTGCAGGCTCTACACTATACTCAGCACCAAAAATGGAATAAGACAGGGTATCTCGGGGAGGAAAGCAACTATATGAAGGATTGATTGACATACTGGAGGGGAATACCTTGATGGAGGTGTGCACAAGGTGCTGTGGATACCTGAGCAATCAGTGCTATCTGTCACAGCGGACAGGAGAGCCAGAAAAGATAGAAAAGAAGGTATAGCCAGTATTCCTCCACACCAGATTCTATTTAACTCCAAATGGAAGATTAGTTCATTGCCAAGATCTCAGTATTTTGGAAATTTTGCAAACCATGGAGACCTACGGGAAAGAGGGATATTTTTAAAATACCATTCAAATGTGTGTTTTTTGCCCTAGCCGGTTTGGCTCAGTGGATAGTGTCGGCCTGCAGACTGAAGGGTCCCAGGTTTGATTCTGATCAAGGGAACATACCTCAGTTGCAGGCTCCTCCCCGTCTTGCAGGAGGCAACCAATCAATGTGTTTCTGTCACAGTGATATTTCTGTCTTTCCCTTTCTCTTCCACCCTCTCTAAAAAATCAATGGGAAAATATCCTTGGGTGAGGATTTTAAAAAAACGAAGTGTAGTTTTAATGACTGTAAGTAAGACTCCCTTGTATCATAATGTATCATAATTTATTTATTCAATCCTGGTTTGCCCAGGACTAAGGGGTTTCTCATGATGGGGAGCTCTCAGTGCTAAAATCAGGACAACTGGGAAAACTGGGATGGTTGCACCGCCTGCCTACTGTCGAATGTTTAGATTGTGTCACATATTTACTATAGTATAAACACTGAGTTGAGTATGTTGAAGCCTACATGTTTAGCTGCATTTTGCATTATTTCCTTAGGTGGGATTCCTAGAAGAGGAATTAATGGCTCAATGACGCTGGGCCTGCATAAGAATGCTCTTAGTAATGCTCACAGTCCTTTATTGTACTTGTACTGTTTACCTCTAGATGGGTGGGAGTCTGCCTGGACATTTACGCTACCTCTGCTTCCACAGGTTCTTAGGGAGATATACAGAAGATAGGGCCAGGTACATACTTGTCTATCACTAGCAGTGGCTCCCAATCTCTTAACTGGCCAGATTGCATGTGATTCTAACTCTCCTTTTCTCTAGGCCAGAGGCAAGTTGACTCCAATTCCAAAAGATAGAGTGGACCTCCTGACTCCATTTTCCTCTGGCCACACCCTGATGTGAGCTCACTGACTCTTAACTGCACGTGGTAGGAAGGAAAGGGTGATATCAGATGAAACACAAGGCAGGTGGTCTTTCTTCCCAGTACAGCCTCAGCTGTGCATCGCGATAGGTCTCCGTTCCCAGCCACACAGGACAGTGCAAGCTGGGCTCCTGCCTCCCTGCAGCCTCGTCCTGGGCAGGGTGAACACACTTAAAACCCTGGAATTAAGAGAGTGTCTCCATAGCCCTGACAGTCGGTAATTCTGATGAGATATGAACTAGTATTTACAAGTAAACGTGTACATGCCCCATAATGCTCTATTGAGAGCGACCTACTTTCCTATGGACTTTTAGTAACTAAATTTCCCTGGTTGGGGGTCCAAGGTCTCAAACCACACTATTCTTTGCAGAAAGAAGTATTAAGTATAGTCTGTTTCAACTGTTATTACCGTGTGCCGTAGGAGTCCTGTGATCCCCTGAAACTGCGTACAATTTCAAAACCGTGCCCTTTTTCCAAGAAAAAGTTTCATTGCTTTTATCAGATTTTCAAAGCAGTTCTATGACCCAGAAAAGGTGTAAGAACTATGTACTCTGTATATGTTAAATGCTAAGGAGTGTTTGTCATTACCTTTTTGTTTGGTTTCTGCAGGACTTAGGCGGACGGAGCTTTGGGGTGGGTATCAGTTTAGCAATGATTTCAACAAGTAAATTATATGCACTATCAAATCATCATTTAAAATTCCCACATGTTTTCCCCCACCTGCGATGACATTTCTGTTGAATTTGATGTTTTGGTTAGGTTTGCTGTTAATGAAATCGTTTCAGGTGCAGCTAACTTGTTTTTGTCCGGGCCATGTATGTAAACGCCTATTGAAAAGGTCTGTGAATCAGTTGTTAGCTTCCATCTAGGCATTGTTCTGCATTATTTTTGGTGTATTCTTTTGTTTATATTACTAAGCTAAAGTTAGCACAGATAACACGAGGCTAGAAAATGGTGACAATCGTTTGAAAACAGGAAATTTTAGGCTTGTGTGTGTGTTTGGAACAGATGATCATAATGATAGAGCCGGTGGAGTGGAAACTTCCACCGAGCCTGTTTTTTCCTTATTTTGCTCTATGAGAAGAGATGGTGCTTCCTGGAAAACAACTCAAGTGTTTTAAAGCAAATGGTTTTCTTTTGTCCCTGCTGCATGGTTAATTTGTTTTTCTTTATAGTATTTACCCTGATAGTATTATTATGGAAATTTAATATTTTTAATAGGTAATTCCCAAAGTGCTTATTTTAGATATTTAAATAGCTAAGTATGTTACCATTTACTGACATGGTTTGTAAAGAAAATTAAAATAGTATGTATAGTATAACCACCAGACTTTATGGGAAGAAGAGGAGAAATTTGTTCCTCTATTTTAAGTGTTCCCAACTTTCCTTTTTTTTTAACCCTCAAAATTTCAAGTCTTTAAAAACAAAGTCGTTCTACTTTATTTGTCTAAGCTATCTCCTGACTGAGACTCCTTCCAGATGTATCCTGGAATTCTATATTTAAAAGAAAGGTTAAATTCATTCATTAGCTGCAGAGTAAGAAGAGAGGGTGCATTTCCATATGTATATGAACGTTTTTGTTTTGTGTACATCATTTCTAGATTAAAAAAAAAACACTTTCTTCTTTAGAGCATTTCTAGGCATGCGCGTTTGTTTTTGTGAATCCTCACTGGAGGATATTTTCCCATTGATTTTTAGAGAGTGGAAGGGAGGGAAGGAAAGGGAGAGAGGGAAAGGGAGAGGGAGAGGGAGAGGGGGAGGGAGAGAGAGAGAGAGATTTAAAGCTGTCTTAAGAACCCCACTTCCAGGAGCAGAGAGAGAGAGAGAGAGAGAGAGAGAGAGAGAGAGAGAGAAAGAGAAATCAGTGTGAGTAGCACAGCGATTGGTTGCCTCCCACATGCACTCCGAAATCCGACCTGGGCTGGAATTAAACCTGCAACCTGTGTACCTGAGCTTCACTGGGAATGGAACCAAATCCTTTCCCCTTGGTGCAGGCCAATGCTCTAACCCCTGAGCAACATCCACCAAGTCTAGGTATATTAGTAAACTTTTAAACATGTGATTTAAAAAAAAAACACCACAAGAGTAATAAATGGAAGTTCTTGAAAACTCAGACTATTATATATATATGTATATGTATATATAATAAAAATATGAAACGTCTGACCTACCATTCCTGTTCCTGGAATTACCACAGTTAACATTCCTGGTATGTCTCCTTCCAAACGTGTCCTCTAAGCATAGTTTGTGTTTGTTGTGTGTATGCAAAAACACAATCACTCAGACAGAGGAAATTATACACGCACAATTTCGCAACATGCTTTTTTTCTTATTCAATAATTAGCTTGTGGGCATTTGTCATATATATAGATGAGTCTTGGTTTTTAAAGGTTTTGTATCAATTTGTTATTATATAGATGTCTCATAATTTATTTAAATGTAAGCTTACCCTGCTGATGGAATTTACATTAAAATCTATCTTACTAAAAAATAGCATTTTTATCTAGCAATCTAATTTTGTCTATTGATTGGATAGTTCTCAGTCTTGGTGACACCTTAGAATTACCTATTGAGCATTTAAAACTACCTATGCCTGGGCCAAGGCTAAACCCCCAGACTAGGCTTATAGTGGATCTCAGGTGAATCCCTTGGCATCTTTTCTTAAAAAGTTCTCCAGATATACAGTTAGGGTTGAAAATCACTGGACCACCCTGACCTCTCTTTGCCCACACAAATATTGGCTATTTCTTTAGTGATTAGCTCTTACAGTAAAGATATAGGGGAGAGATTAAGGGGCCTTGGCAAGTGTTACACCAGGCATGAGCTCCATCAGTAACACCAGAGAGAACTCAGAAAACAAGTATAAAGAAACATAATATCTTCAACCCTAACATTCTTCAAATTTCTGAGATGACACATACATTTTGAATTCTACCGAAGAATTCACAGTAACGATCTTCTTTCCTGAAATATCAGTTGTGAAATACCGTTTAAGAGATTTCAAAATAAGAAAGTCCCACTGTCCTTTTCCCCCCAGTTCTCTGGGATAATGTAGGGTTATTAAGATTACAGTGCTGATGTTTCATAATGGAAGGGCTGTTGGCTCAAGAATGTAGAAAATGCTGTTCTCCGTCAGATTATCAGCTCAAACTCCACTATATAGGGTTTGGCAACTGAAGACCTACATGTGGTAGTCATCAGAGTTCTTTCTGAAGTGCGTAAGGGAATAGATTGCTAACAAGCTACTGGGAACCTGTGTGCTGAGAGCTCAGAGGAGTAGCAGCAGGTAGGTGCCTTAACTTGGAGGGGGGCAATGAGGGGGGGTGCTTCAAAGGCGAGTCCTTGGGCTAGGTCTTAAAGAGTGAGTAGGAGCTCATTGGATGAGAGAGAGGATGGGTTAGATTCAAAATAAAACAACAAAATATAAAGCCATGGAGAAAGGAAGAAACCATGTGGGTGTTTGCCGCAGTGGAGGTGAGAGATGGGAGACGTGAGGCAGGTAAGTATGGTTCTGAGAACCTTGTATGCCGTCCTGTGAAAGGAGTTTGAACTTTACCCTAATAACAACTCTAGACTTCACTTTCTCTTCCCGGAGATCCTTTCATGTAAGATCACTGGCTTTCCATGACCATTCGGATGCACAGAAAACTTTAAAAGCATTCCACCCAGGCTTTGAGGGATTCCCACTGTGTGAAGCGCTGTCACAGATACAAAAAAAAAATGTAAGGAACGGTCTCGACTTTCAAGGAACTTGAAGTCTAGTTGGGAAAATAATTCACAAGCGTTTGGAATTTTGGTAAATGTATTTAGTAAAAATAACAGATGGGTCCAAACTGTTCCGTAGCAATGCAAGAGGCATTTCAGGGCAGTAGCTGGTGGGTTGCCAGGAGCCCCAGAGGGAAGGTGTGGCGAGGAAAAGAGAAGGTTTGGACAGAATGTTGAAGACTGGATGAGGTTTCCAATAGTAGAAAGGAGTTTAAACATTCGCTGATGGGATAAATATTGTGAACAAAAACAGGGAGGGGGATATAAGCCACATTGGGAAGAGCTGAAGGCAAGAGAAGATAAGGAATTAGATATGTGCAGAAAAGGACCTCTGATCTATTTTTAAAAATTCTATTTTAAGGAGCAATCTAGTTCTGTCTATTGATTGGATGGTGGTTCTCAGTCTTGGTGGCACATTAGAATTACCTGTTCAGCATTTAAAACTACCTATGCCCGGGTCAGGGCTTGAGCCCCCAGGTGAGGCCCCGGGCATCAATTTTTTTTTTCAGGTTCTCTAGATATTTGTTATGTTCATTAGGGTTGGGAATCACTGGACCACCCTGATCTCTTCTCTTTTGCCCACCCATATACTCGCTATTTTCTCAGTAATTAGCTCTAACAGTAAAAGTACCGGGAAGATATTAAGGGGCCTTGGCTAGCGATACACCAGGCACGTTCTCCATCAGTTATGCACAGAGAACTCAGAAGACAAGCATGTAGCAGTTACAAGTTTTCTTTATGACTGAGCCCATTTGCCATTCAGGCAAGCTAGGCACATTTTGTGAGTACGTTAATATTATTGCAGATAATGGCTTGAGACTAATGCAGATTGAATTTATTTGTTTGTTTGTTTGTTTGTTTTTACCACTAGGGAACCTCTGGGTAGGGAGGATAGGACTCCATCTGTACTTCCTTGCCGATATGTATGTACATATCCATTCTCTATAGGGTGTGTGATAAACCTATCTTAAGACCTCGATTCAGTGTGACAGGTCTATTTTCAAATTTAATATATACAATTTGCTTAAATGCAGAAAGTATGTATGTATGTATGTATGTATGTATGTATTTTAATATATTTTATTGGTTTTCCACAGAGAGGAAGGGAGAGGGATAGAGAGCCACAAACATCGATGAGAGAAACATCGATCAGCTGCCTCCTGCAGACTCCCCACTCGGGATGTGCCCGCAAGCAAGATACATGCCCTTGACCGGAATTGAACCTGGGACCTTTGCGTCCACAGGCTGACGCTCTATCCACTGAGCCAAACCGGTTAGGGCAATGCAGAAAGTATTTAAAAGAAATGTTTTTTAATGAAGTTTAAAAATACCCTTCATATCTGTAGAGGTTTATTATTATTATTATTAATTTATGGTTTGTACCCCTCTGCCTTGTCTGACAATTCTGGTCAGCTCAGTTGCAAACCGGCTGGGCTGGTGGCAGTCGTGTCAATACCCCATAAAGCCTGGATAGTGTGAGAGCTCTATCCTTGCCTCTTTGGTTGGCATGCTCAGCAGACTGAGTAGCTACTGGGGACTGGGCAAGGGGGAAAAGAAAGATGAAAGGTGAAGAGACACACGGATCCAGTCCTCTTTTTAGGGGTATCAAACTCCGTAAACTAGGATCAAGGCAGAAATGAAGAGCTTGGAGGGGCCCGCCCAGGAACGGTGCCCCAAGGAGGTTGAGCTGAATCCAGGGGCTGGATTATGTGCCGAGGGGGAGCAGGTGTCAGGGCCAGAGGCAAAAAAGAAGCTGAGTGTTAGGGAATTGAGGCCTTTCCCATGTGGGTGGAAGACAGAGAGGCAAGAAGTGAGGTTGGAAGAGGCAGGGAAGACTTGGGGCCCCTGTGACCTGCCCAAGAGTTAGGGTTTTACTCTGCAGACACTAGTACCCACTGAGCTTAGGGAATGTGTAAATTGTAGTGCATATACTTCAAACATTATAGATATTTATTTAGTTTGGCAGCCTGATCTAGGTATATTTTCATTGGGATCCGTGGACTATGCATGCTGTTCTCTTTTGATGTTAATGCCCGTAGCCAACGTCAATCCTGAAATCCTGAGATGAGGCACTGGTGTCAGAGTATGGTGCTTTTAAAATGCACACTAGCTGATGAGGTCTTACTTAAAATCGCAGTGACTATTACATATAGAAAATGACCACAAACATTTTTGCACAGTTCCTCTCAAGTAAACCTGCCTGTAATGGAAGTCCAGTAGTTAAAAAGATTTTTTTTTTCCACATGAATTTTGTGGAAAATTGCACTGAGGGCTTGATTTTGAAAGTTTCTAGAAAACGTGTCTCCTTTTGTCCGTTACTGCTCTGCAGCACTGGTGAGGCAATGTACAGTTTCCTCTGGGGCTACCAAGGCAGCAAGGATAAAAATAGGGCAAACTGTAAGAATCCCAGATATTTTCGGATAACAAAGACCGATTTATGTGGACCCATTTTGTGCTCTGACAAAACATAGAGAAGCTTTTGTGCTGTGATTAGCAAGGGTGCTGATGTCAGTTCTCTCATCCAGCATCCAGCTTTATTCTGTGGCTAAATTGTGCTTTGTATCTGCCTTATTAAAGTGTGTAGTTTATGTAATTGCTTTTGTTTCCCAGTTTAATCTGTGCCAGATTCAATGAGAGTGACTCATTTTGTGACCGAGACAAACATTCCCATTTGGACCATGTTAAAAATAAATAAATAAGTGGCAGGTGCTGCTTGGCTAAATTCTGTGTTTTAATGCTGTAATTTCCTGCTGTAAAGAGTTCCTCTCTTATATAATGTCTACTCGGGTATCTGTAATCACTAGCCCAATCTGTCTGGTGCACCTCGATTCATTGCTACTCATTTCTTGGCAGTTTGTTTTCGTTTCCAGGGGCCTTGTATATTTTAACGATATCTTTTCAACAGACAAGCAATGAACTGAATGGGAAGCGACAGTTAACCAGAAAACAAAAGAGTGACACACAAGCCATAGCAAAAGGACACATTCCCTTCTTTTCTCTCTTGGTCATTTCGCAAGGTTGCAGGTTGGATTCCTAGGTTCGATTCCTGGTTGGGGCACATGCCTGCATTGTGGGTTCCATCCCCAGTCAGGGTGCGTGCAGGAGGCAACTGATCAATGTTTCGCTCTCATATCTCTCTCTCTCTCTCTCTCCTCTCTTTCTAAAATCAATTTTAAAAAATATCCTCAGGTGAGGATATGAAAAATAAAATACAGCTCTTATCCATGTAATCTGAACAGCAGTCTAGCCAAAAGGAAGACACAGTCCACTTATTTGTTTACTTTATTTGCTTACTTTCCAGGTAAAAAACCAGAAACATTTCTACACTCATTTTTATCCTCCCTACTTCTTACCTGAGCCCCCCACCCCACCACCACCACATCACACACACACACACACAGATAGAGACAGAGAGAGACCTATCGCCTAAAATATGAAGTGTTTTGAAGAAGCACCTTTGTGTGTACTCTTTATGGCATGATGTTAAGCTCTCATATCAAATTGCTGCTTTAAAAAAATTGTATTTTAAATTGTATTATATACATAGCAAAATTTACAATTTTAACCATTTTTAAGTGCATTAAGCACATTCACATTGATGTGCAGCCATTGCTACCATCCATCTTCAGAACGTCTTCATCATCCCAAACTGAAACTCTACCCATTAAGCACTAACTCTTCCTCCTCCTCTCCCACAACCCCAGGCTTTCTGTCTTTATGAATTTTGTTACTATAGGTATCTCATATAAGTGGAACCGTACAATTTTTGTCCTTTTGTGACTGATTTATTTCACTTACCATAACATCTCAAGGTTCATCCATGTTATATAGCTTGTGCCACAGTTTTCTTCCCTTTTAAGGCTGAAAAATATTCATATATATATATATATATATATATAATTGTATTTATTTCATCAGTAGACACTTGGGTTGCTTCCAGTGTTTGACTGTTGTGAATAATGCTGCTATGAATATAGGTGTACAAATACCTGTTTGAGACTTTGATTGCAATTCATTTGGTTATAGACCTATAACTGGAATTTTTTGAGGACCTCCCATACTGTTTTTTTACAGCAGTTAGGCTGTTTTATATTTCTACCAGGAATACAAAACATTTCCGCTTTTTCGGTAGTAGTTATTCTAATATGTATGAATTGGTATCTTTTTATGGTTTTGATTTGCATTTCTCTAATGATAGTGATATTGAACATCTTTTCATGTATTGGCCAATTGTGTGTCTTCTTTGAGAGTCTATTGAAACACTTTGCCCATTTTTTAATTGGGTGGTTTATTTTTATTGTTAATGAGTTATAGGTGTTCTTTATGTATTCCGGACATTAATCTCTTATCAGATATATGATTTGCAAATATGTTCTCTGGTTCTTTGAGTTGCCTTTTTACTCTGTTGATCATATCCTTCAACATATAAAACTTATAAATTTTGAAGTAGATCAGTTTACTCTTATTTTTCTTCTGTTTCCTGTGCTCACAGTGTCATATCCAAGAAGTTATTGCCAAATCTAATGTCATGCAGCTTTTGTCATATTTTATAGTTTTAGCTTTTACATTTAAGTCTTTTATCCATTTTGAGTTAATTTTTATATGATGTAAGACAGGACTCTAAGTCCAATATTTTGCATGTGGCTATCTGTTTTTCTAGCATCATTTGTTGAAGCCACTGCTTTTTTAGTTAGTAACACCTAAATCTTCCTTGTTTTGTGGACTTGATATCACATATTGGTGTGATATCTTTTAATATCAATCAATATCTTCTCATATTCTATTAGGAGCCCTAATAGAAAGTAATAAACATGTATAGATACACATTATTAAGTTAATTTGGGCATCAGTAAACTCCACTGGAGTGGTAGATAAGTCTACGGAAACAAAGAAAGCATTGTATGTGACTTTCTCTAGACAATGCCTTTGTAAAATTGATTTGATAAATGCGCATCTTCTTGAAAACTTTCTCAAGTTAACACGAGGTGGATATTTTTGTTTTGTTTCTAGGCGTGGAAGAGGAGATGGTTTGTGTTACGCAGTGGCCGTTTGACTGGAGATCCAGACGTCTTGGAATATTACAAAAATGATCATGCCAAGAAGCCTATCCGCATAATTGATTTAAATTTATGTCAGCAAGTTGATGCTGGGTTGACATTTAACAAAAAAGAGTTTGAAAACAGCTACATTTTTGATATCAACACCATTGACCGGATTTTCTACTTGGTAGCAGACAGCGAGGAAGAGATGAATAAGTGGGTTCGCTGTATTTGCGACATCTGTGGGTTTAATCCTACAGAAGAAGGTAAGTTCAAGATTCTCCTATTCAACCTCTTTCCTTTATTATTGCATTTTTAGAATGGTTATGAAATTCTTTGTTATTTCAGTTATACAATATAATACTTGGGATTTTTTAATAATAGTAATAACATTTGGAAAAAGCAACTGAACCCTTTAATCAGACTGGGCTGCAACTTTTTATAGATTTTAGAAAGAGAAATTTAGCCATTGTGGGGCAGTGTCTAAATAATTGTCCTGAAGAAGAAGGTGACAAGAAGACATACTATTTCAGAGCCTTTCTTGAGTTCCTGTATGAATATTACTTTCAACTTATAACATTCCTATATGAATATTACTTTGAACTTATTACATTGCTGATATTTTTGACCAATTAAAAGCAGCATTTTCATGTGGCTCAATGTAATTCTTTAGTTATTTTTAAAACTATGTTGCCACGGCAGGTGTCAATAACTATGAAAAGCAAATGAGAATTAATCACAAAACATGATGAAAAAGTACAATGAGTTTACTTACCACAGAGGTAAGAGGGGGCTTAAGGTTCAGAAAAGAGGTAGTGAAGAAAGCTCAGAGGAAAACACAGGACTTTTGGAGGAAGTAGTATTTCTACGTAAGTGAAGGGAGGGGTGCAGAACCCTCCAGCCTTAGGGGCTAGAAAGAGGAGGAATGGAATTCTCCTTGACTCCAAAAGGCCAGGGGAGAGTTGCTTGAGGAGCTGAGGTTTGGGGTGCTTGTCCTCAGAAGAGGCCTCAGGAAGAGTTTCACAAGTGGAATTCCTCTCCAGGTGCGTGTATATGGCTGTCCTGACCACGTATCCCCTGGCCACTTCTCTTCCTTGTTAAACAAACACAAAGAACCTATGTAAGGTTTGCAGAGCCAAGAATCAGGAATAATGTCTTTGACCCTATTGTCTTCACATTTATACTCAAGTTCACAAGTGTGCATTTCCAAATATCTATATTTAGGAGTGCTGGAGATTCATTGAGGGGTGGAAAAATTGTATTAACAATCAACATCAAGTTTGGGATTGAAATGAAACAGTAATCATCTCTAATTAGCTTAGGTCAGCATGCTGTTTCCTCTCTGGCCAGTGAGCAGGCCAAGAGAAGGGCCTTCCAGGGCCGGGATTGGCCCAGCGGGGTTGGGGAAACCCCTTGGTAAGGATTGCAGAATGCCCAAGGGAGCAGTGCAGAGAGAGGGAAGGAGGCATCCCGTTTAGACAGGAGGCAGCTAATGAACGAGAGCTCTTCACCAGAGCTCTGATTAAAAGCCTCAAGAGAGGGCTTCATGTGGGGAGTTAAGGCTTCAGTTGTTTTTGTGAAGTTACTAAATATGTTCACATTTTAAGTCGGTCAGGGGTATTAGTTCTAACTCGAGTTAAACTCCTTTCCTGTCTTGTTTGCATATACAGTCTATATTTGAGTGCAGTGGAGGATTTTAAAGTTAAAGGCACAAATGAGATAGCTTTTTATTTCATGGTTACTTAACAACCACTCTGTAATGACAATTACTGGATTTGGATACCACATTAGTTTTGTCATGTGATGGACTTTTAGTTAAAATAATTTAAGTTATTGTATAATCTTCTTGCCGATGTTCGTTTTGCCTGCTGCCTTCCAATTTAGAATTTATTGGGGGGACATAAAGGCAGACTTCTATCCCCATTGGTTGCCTTATTTTTTTAATAGATTCGACTGATCTGAAAGACTGAGTAGGTGTTCTTCCATCTCTCTTTGTTTTCTTTATAATTCTCCTAAATATATTTAACAAAAGAAATGAGGTGCCCCTCTTAGAGGAGCTACATTTTTCAGTTAAGGACTATGAGTGTCTAACTTTTGGAAGCTCATTTAGGGGTAAGTAGTGTTGCGAACCCCCCAAATAAGAATTTCTAATGCTCACCTTGGCTGGTGTGGCTCAGTTGGTTGAGTATCATCCTGTGCACCTAAAGGTTGCTGGTTCAATTCCCGGTCAGGGCACGGCCCTGGGAGGCAACCAGTCGATGTGACTCTCTCACATTGTTTCTCTATCTCTCCTCCTCCCTTCCACTCTCTCTAAAAATCAATGGAAAAATATCCTCGGGTGAGCATTAGCAACAGCAAAAGAAATGTCTGACTATACGATGTTGAAGACATGAGTTTCTTGGAAGAAATCAGTAAAAGAGGAACAGTTCTTCGTTGTGTAGTATCAGGGAGCCACAAAAATATTTCACGCTACAAGGTTTTTAAATCAACCACTGACTTTCCTTATTCATTTGGAGTAGCTGGCTTTGCTAGGTTCTGTTTTAAAAACATCTACACACTTAAAGATTTGTATCAAAATAAACTTCCAAGAACTGCTATTATCCTTTAGGATCACATTCATACAGTTTAACATGACCAGGTAAATATCAACGCCATTGCTACTTGCTTTATATTCTCTTGCTTCCGAATAGATGCACCCCCCCCCCATCACTAAGTAGGTGTTTTTGTTTTTACCTACATCTGTCTCCTTGAGAGTTGAAGATGCCCCCACTCATGCCTTAAAACTGATAACACAAAATGATATTTAATTATACTCGTTTCAGGCTAGACATGGGAAGAAATAGAATCTGCTTAGACAGTGTAGTCTGAGAAAATAACTATCCCCAGTCCCTAGGAGAATAACTAATTTTCTCCTGAAAACAAAAGGAAAGGGGAAAACTCTGACCCGTGTTTTGATTCCAGGAACCTCTCAAAATATCGTTACCATGTTATTTCCGCTGCCCCAGGTGACCACTGCTATTACTGAATACTCAGAATGCTGGCATGCTGAATCTGTTTTTGAATTCTAAGCTGGTTGAACTGTGTGTGGTTCCTGTGAGTGGCTTTTATTTAGTAGATTTGAGGATAGAAACTAATTTCTTTTGTTTTTCTTGGAAATGGGCAGGTTTATTCTTGTTTCCACACCGACTTGGAAGCTGGTAAATGTGCTGAACAAGTGCCGGGAAGCACAGCCTAAGGGTTGTGTGCAGCTAACTAACTTGGCGCAAAGGCTCCTGCTCTAATTTTTGGGTGCACCATGAGAAAGTTGTCTCTTATCAGTTGAGATACTTTGCTCAAAATGCCCAGATAATAGTGGCTTAAAAAAAAATAGTGTGATTCTCGGTTTGATTTTCTTTTTTTTGGGAAAGTAGGTTAGTGATTGTCTGACTACTGTGTTGTACACCTGAAAGCAATAACAAAAAATATGTTAAAAAAAATAATAATGAAAGTAGGTGAAACTAACACATAAGACTACACATATGCTTCCGCTCGCGATTCTTAATTAGGAAACTTTTAAATTTCTTTTTTTTTCACTTTGTATTTGGGTATCACTTACTACTATGAAAAGCACAGAACTTAAGTGTACAGTTCAATATAGTTTTATATATGCATCTATATCTATACATAGAAATCTGTGTCATTGGCAAACTCAGATCAAGAAATGGAAATTTCTAGTCCCCAAAGGTTTTCTCATGCTTCTTCCCAATAACCACCCCCACCCCCCCAAAAAAGAAGCCCAAGGATAACCATTGTTTTGCATTTATAACCATAGATTAGTTTTGCCTATAGTTGAACTTCATATAAATAAAAACCTTTGAGTCTGGCTTGTTCTTCCCAATCTTAAGTCTGTGGGATTCATCCCTGTGGCATGTAGCAGTTCTTCATCCTATGTAGCATTACACTGTGCGACTGTATAACAAACTTTTGACCAATTTGAATGTTGATAGACATTTGGGTTGTTTATAGCTTTTAGTTAATATAAGTAAAGTTGTTGTGAACATTCTTACACATGTCTTTTGATGGACATGACACTTAGCTTTTGGGGTACGTACCCATGATTATCCATTTAGTGTTAAAAGATTTAGTAGCTTTAGTTTTCCAAAATTATTGTATTAATTGCTTTTCTACCAGCAGTGTAGGAGACTTTCAGTTAGTCTGCATTCTAACAACATTTGGTATTGTCAGTCATTAATTTTAGCCATTCTAGGGAATGTGTAGTGGTATCTCACAGTAGTTTTAATTTGCATTTTCCTGGGGATCAAGTCAACCAGAGAATTTATTTTGTTTTATTATACATTTTCAAACTACTGCCCCTGAGATCTTGATTCATTGAGTCTCCTGAGATGGAGCCCAGGCACCTAGATTTCTAAAATACCCCACAAGTGATTCTGATGTCATGACACCTCTGGGATAAGAATTAGGCATTTATCACCACTTCCTAAAGATTTAGTTTCAATGTCTCCAAGGAAGTTTTCACAGTCTGTGAAGGAGATGGTCATGACAAATAAGATAAAAAAAATTTCTACTTCAAACACGTTAAATAGATTGGGCTTTGATTAGAGGCCTTCAATATTTGACTAAATAAACTGAAGAAACTGCAGGTTGCTTCACTGGAAATTGCAACTACTGCTGTTTCTTGTTTGTATCCATTTGTGAAATTTACATTTATAAAATGTTCTTTCATAAAAAAACGGTCTGTTCAGAAGTGAGAAGATTATTTTAGCATTAATAATAATGCATACTCTTTGTGGGCTCTTATTTGCTAAGTTATTTAGACATAGATCTATTCAAAGTGCTTCTCTTTACAGGAAAAAATTTCAACAGACCAGATAAGTCAGTAATCAATAGAGACCGAGTAACCTTGACCTATTTACCTTTAATTGTGAGCATCAAGATAACACTTTTGCAATAGAAACCCAGAGCATATTCAGTTAGCAAATGTCTCCCATCTTCAGAGAAAAGGATCTCCTCTGGTCCAACAGGGACATGAGCAACACCACAGTTTTATTACCACATGCTCAGATACAGCATGTTAGTGTCACAAAATCCACGGACCTATGGCATCAACTTTGAAATATTCTCCTTACCAGTAAGAAAGAGTAGAATTGCTTCCCTGGGTTTCAGCTCTTGAGCCATTTGATTAGAAAAACATGTATGTTCTTTTGAATATTTAGAGGCATTATCAGGGCAACCCAACTTCTGTGACGTCAGTAGGGTTTCAAATAGGATAAAACTGTGCGTTAAGCTAGGGACAGTTGCAAACCAATTTATTATTTGCGGTTCTCCTCACATACCAATCTAATTCTCTCCACTGAAAGCTGGTGGAGACTTTCCTTAGCGGTGTTCATTCATTGTCCAAGTGAAATTCTATTAGGAGTTTGCTCCAACAGCTTATTCGCCCTTTAATGAATGCTGATTATACTCTTCATGCCTTCTACATTAAGAAATAACTCGGAAAATAATTTTACACACATAAGCAAACCCGAAACTGATACTTGGTTCTCAGAACCTTGATCCCAGCATTACTTGGGAAGAGCAGTAAGTTAGAAACCCAGGTGAGGCAGAAAGCAACAAACATGGTCCATTCAACTACTTGTAGAGTCGAATGGGGGCAAATGCATGTTTTTATAAGACAGAAGTTTCTTTTTTAGGTCAGTTGATTAACTTTGGCCAGAAATTTTATTTATAGAATATTAAGACAATGCAGTGCTTACATTAAAATAGGAAGAGCTGAATAAATGGTCAGATTAACGTGAGTAAAACAATCCTGAAGACGAAACTTGGAAAATAGTGCATTTTCTGAGCCAAAGTGGTAGGGCAGTGTCCCTTTCCTTTTAAAGAACGTTGCTCATCATGTCGTTCGGGAGGGTTGGGCTTGCTTTTTATGGCTGTTGGAAGGTCTTTTCTTTCATGAGCTGGCTAATGAACATAATGGAAGTTTCTTTCTAGTTCCTGGTCCTTAGTTAAGTGCTTAATAAATTACTTCTTTACTTGCTGACACCTTTTGCATGAAAATCCTACAGAAATCCAATAAATGGCAAATGAGATGATGAGTTGAGGGAAGGTGGGACCCCTTAAAGAAAAGCTCTTTACCTGACCGTGAATCCCCCAGTTAGAACTAGTTCTCCCTAGTCGGCTGAGAAGTAGAAAGATGAGCAGCAGAATAAAGATGAGGTCAAGAGCTGACCCTGGTACCCGCAGCACCGTGGACCTGTAGGCGCCACGTAATAACCTGGCCACCCGGGAAGGGTGGCTTGGCGTAGGAAGCACTTTATCATCATGGAAAAAATCTGCCTTTTGTGCTAAAGATGGTAGAATATGGTAGATCATCTCCCTTTCCAGGAGCCTGAAAGCTAAAGACTGTTCAAGGCAAGGTTAACCATGGCTCTTTTACAGCCTCTGGAAGACAGATCCCTGCTCTTCAGATCTCTTTAATATGAAACAGTTATCTTCTAAATGCTGTCATTTAGGTCGTATTTCTTTTAACTGACAGGATCATGCCCGTGGTCGGCAAACTGCGGCTCGCGAGCCTCATGCAGCTCTTTGGCCCCTTGAGTGTGGCTCTTCCTAAGCCTTAGGAGTACCCTAATTAAGTTAATAACAATGTACCTACCTATATAGTTTAAGTTTAAAAAATTTGGCTGTCAAAAGAAATTTCAATCGTTGTACTGTTGATATTTGGCTCTGTTGACTAATGAGTTTGCTGACCACTGGTTTAGCCTATTTCCATCTATTTACACAACTTCGCTCCAAACTTTCAAGTGG
>NW_006285248.1:3563573-3595693 GCF_000327345.1 Myotis davidii | reverse complement strand
ATCCACTGAGCCAAACCGGTTAGGGCCAGAAAAAAATTCTTAACATGGGATAGAGAATGACAGCCCTACTCTGGTGTTGCAGATCCTGTGAAGCCCCCTGGCAGCTCCTTACAAGTGGATTTACCATCGGCTGTCATTACAACACCACCGTCTGCCCAGGTGAACTCGTCCTCTGGTGCCCAACCTCCTCCATATCAGCTCATTAACCTGCCACCACATATGGAGACGCTTGGCATGCAGGAGGATCCTCAAGACTACCTCTTGCTAGTCAACTGTGAAAGCAAGACGCTTGAACCCACCAGGTAAACCACATATGGCTGCCTGTGTGTGTGTGTGTGTGTGTGTGTGTGTGTATGTATGCGCGTGTGCACTCATTTAGGAATCTTACCTGTAAACTTTTTTAAGGTTTAAAAGAAACCATCCATATAGGTTTCTATTTTATGCATCTATTTCAAGTTTATATTCCTCCACGAATGATCTCTGTTATTCATGAGGTTTTGTTGAAGAAACACGTTCTCTAGCATCTTTGGCAAGGAACACTTATACCGGAAGCTCTTTGGGAAACCTGTCTTCCATTTCATAGTCTTTGTTACAGACTCACAGTATTACTTGCTTAACAGATTTCACTGATTTAAAATGGTGATCTTGCTCCATTTCTTATGTGATTATAAACCAGCCAAGGGTCATCTTTTGTTTCTGAAGAAGGAGAGGAATACCTACTACTAGAAGATTTTGAAAGCAAAACGATTCCATTGCAGTGAGTGTGTTGTGGTTGCTTTGGATCTGTGTGAGAAATCATACAGGTAAAATCCCAATATAGCAAAACCTATGGAAAACACAAATTGAGCTTTAGTGAAATTGGATGAAATCAAATATATTGCTAAAAGCTATGAAAGGTGGATTTTCCTACCTAGCAGTGAAGTGGAGCTTACCCCAGCCTTCACTTTACAAATTTTAAGTAGAAAGAAGTATGTGGATTTCGGTGCTTGACCAGAGGTATCATAAAGACCTCCCCAAATCCTGCTTTTCCCGTCATCTCCATCCCTGCTCCAAGCCCCCTCTCTTCTGAGCTGTAAGATATTTTAATTTGATATTGAGTAATTGGAAGGCTTGAGGTCATGGTAAGTGTTGGAGCTGAAAAATAATGATCAGGAGGCCTGTCAATGCCATTAACAGCTGTGACAATTAATGATATTGGGTATATTTATTATCTGAATTTGTAGTATAAATGTGGACATGAATTGCATAGTAAATGTGAGAGATTTTTAAACAGGGTTATTGGATACTAAGCATTATTGTTTATAACAAAAAGATTTTTTTTCATGTAGACAGAGACTGGGCTAGAAATACACAAAGCACTTGTTTAAAAAATTTTATATAGAATTTTTAAGATCCACAAATTCATTGCTGTGACCTATTCCCTAAGATAATGGAATTAAACACTCACACGATGCATTTCTATATATTTGTTATAATGGGATTTTACCTGTAAGAGAAAATAAAATAATTTCTAAATCAACACTAGTTAATAATACCAAATTCTAACTTGATTTTTGCTTGTTTGCCGTGAGTATTTAAAATTACACACTTGCAACTTTGTTACCTATGCTACTAACTAAGATTTTATTTTACGGAGAGTCACAGTTATTTTTCAGTATCAACTTTTTAAAAAGCCAGCAGTTAAGTGACAGTTTTCAGTACATTTTCTTTTTATATAAAATCTTTCATTGATCTCACTGTTATCACAGCTTTCCTGTTGTGATCAAAATTATGCTCAAATATATTTTGCATCTACTTTTTTTTGCAAAAATGACAGTTAACAAATATTTATGTGCCCACTATTTTGTTAAATGCTCTGAAGGTACAAACTAATTACATACGTTACAGCCCCCTCAGATACAGTCACCTTCACAGTTTACAAGTAAACCTGTGAAAAAGTCAAAACATGTAAATATTTTAAGCATTTATAGATGGAGGCAAGATAGGAGAATTGCAAACCCTTGTTCAGACTGCAAGTCTCAGTCAGACATATGTAGGAAACATTTCCCCAAACTCCACGGCTGGATTAAATGCCACTGTGGGTCTTCATAGCATCCTGGTTGTACCTTCATATCTCTGTTTTATCATAGAATTGGAAATAGATTGATATTTTTATTCACTCTCCCCTAAACTATAAGCTAGTCAAAGGTAGGAAGTTTATTGCTCATTGTGCTTCTGGCATCTTATAACTCACATGTTTGAATTCACTGACAGTGCACATTTTTAGAAAATGTGTAAATATGTTGGAAATTCCTTCCCAGGGAGGAGTAGAATTTGAGCCACACCTGGTTGGTAAGAGAAAGGGAGGCTATCATTAGTAATTTGCATAAAAATGCTTGAGGGATAGGAGGGGTGAAAATGAGAGTGCTGGTTGAAGATGAGGAGGAGAGCCTGCTGGAGTAAAGGCTTTGGGTTGCGGAATAGTAGGACATAAAATAGGACATAAAAGGTGGAGCCGGGTTACTAGTGAGCCTCAAATGCTAAGGGGAGTAGTTTGTGGGCTTTTTGTAGTTTCCACACCCATAGAGATCTTAAACAGGATTTTCTCTAAGTGTATAAGTGATATGAAAACCATGTTTTAAAAAATGAGGAAAGAGAGGAAAAGAGAGAGAAACATCCATGTGAGAGAAATCCATTGATATGGTTGCCTCCTGCACGCGCTCCAACCAGGGCCCACGCCGGGGAGGAGCCTGCAATCGAGGTACATGACCTTGACCAGAGTCAAACCCGGGCCCCTTTAGTCTACAGGCCAGTGCTCTTTCCAAACTGTCTAGGGCTGAAAATATTGATCTTACCACAGCATAGCAGTATGATCCCATGCATAGATTGGAAGAAAAAGAATCTAGGGTACAGAAGTTTACTTAGGAGGGTTCAGAAGTATAGAACTTAGCAGAGACCTGAACTTGGGTTGGTGACAGTGGGAAAAGGGCAAGGGATGGACACTTGGTTAGGAAGAAAGACTTCGTGACTGAGTGATGGTGGTGATCAAAGAAAATGAATCAAAGCTGATTGGGTTTTAAGCCTAGAGAACCTGAATGAGGACATTTCTTTTAAGGATAAATCGGAAAGGACTGTCAAAGTTGGGTTTTGTTTGATACACATAAGCTACTGGAATAACCAAGTAGAAATATGAACAGTTGGAAAATATGGGACTCATAGATGGAAGTTGTCAGCATTTGCTGGAAGATGATGGTAGGAGACAGGAGCACTTTTTAATGGTGTATGTGCTCACGAAAGAGAGGATTGAATTCTATTGGCCATTCCTGGGCAAAGAGACAGGAAGAAGGAACCTGTCAATGAGCAAGGGGATGATCAGTGAGGGACAAGGAAAATTAGGATATCACAACATGTGTTCTTTATAACAGCAGAGGAGAATGCCAAAACATAAATGGAGTACGTAGAGCCAGGTGTTACTAAAATGTCAAGGAAGAAAAGCCCTTAAAAACCTCTGACAAGTTCATTTTTAAAATTAGTAAGTTTAAGTTCCTACAGGACTTCAGACAGCATGCATAGGTAGCTTAGGGATCCTGTTTAACATTACGGAGTGGGCTGGTATCCAGATCGTAGCTTCATTTTGCCTTCTACCCACATTTTGTGATACGGCAAAATGCAGAGACTGAAAATGTACCCAAAGCATAAAATATACTCTAATGAGATTCCTCAAGGTTAATTAGTTTGGAATTGGCTCACTCTGTGACTTGTGTTTTGATCCTCTTTACAGTATTGGCTAAATGCTTGTTAAAGAAAATTAGTAGAAAGGAAGATATACCAAGCCTTTCAAGTTGCCCCCTCTCCCCCCCCCCAGTAATCATTAGACTTCCAGTGGTACAGAACAACAGATTAGCCACAGGTGGCTAAAGAGCAATGGGATAACCTTGATAAGTTGTGTTGGCACCACGTTTTTTGCATGCTCTTCAGAGGAAATGCTTTTTTTCCTTGTGTCTGTGCCTTAATCATTTACCTTTCTAATTCCAGTACTTCAGGGATTGTGGTTTTATGTGTGGATTTAATAGGTGGAGTTAGGGGTGTGGGCAGGTCCAGGACAAAAATTACGAAGAATGCTTTTGGTGGTTTTGTGGTGGCGGTTTTGTTGTCTGGTGTATAATCATAAAAATGAGCAGCATTTGTGCTTTCAATCTCATGGATCACACCAAAAAAAAAAAAAATCTAATGAAAAAAGCCGTGCATTTTGATTGCTAAGCTGTTAATATATTTATTAAAAAGCAGTCTTATGTCCTCACCCTGTTTTATTTTCTGTCATTAACAATTTTTATTTAGAACACATGCTGATTCGGCAAAATCCACCTCTTCTGAAACAGACTGCAATGATAATGTCCCCGCTCATAAAAACCCTGCTTCCTCCCAGAGCAAACACGGGGTGAACGGCTTCTTCCAGCAGCCAATCATGTATGACTCCCCGCCGCCTCGCGCCCTGTCTGTTTCTGTGGACTCCAGCCTCTACAACCTGCCCAGGAGTTACTCCCACGACGTTCTACCAAAGGCGTCTCCATCGAGTACCGAGGCCGATGGAGAACTCTACGTGTTTAATACCCCCTCTGGGGCTTCGAGTATAGAGACTCAAATGAGGCATGTGTCTATTAGCTATGACATTCCTCCAGCACCTGGTAATACTTATCAGATTCCACGAACATTTCCAGAAGGAACCTTGGGACAGACGTCAAAGCTAGACACTATTCCAGATATCCCTCCTCCCCGGCCACCGAAACCACACCCGGCTCACGACCGATCTCCTGTGGAAACGGGCAGCATCACACGCACGGCCTCGGACACCGACAGTAGCTACTGTGTTCCCACCGCAGGGATGCCGCCCTCGCGCAGCAACACCATCTCCACTGTGGATTTGAACAAACTGCGGAAAGGTCAGCGCTCCTTGGCTTCTACTCTATTAGAGGTTCATGATGGAAAACATGCTGTTCTGAATATTGGTTCTTTTTAAAAAAAAACAAACACGTTCTTACTGATTTCATAGAGGAAGGGAGAGGGAGAGAGAAACATCAATGATGAGAGAGAATCATGGATGGGCTGCCTCCTGCATGCCCCACACTGGGGATCGAGCCCACAACCTGGGCAAGTGCCCTGAATGGGAATTGAACCTGTGACCTCCTGGTTCATAAGTCGATGCTCAACCACTGAGCCACGCCTGCCAGGCTGAATATTTGTTCTGTTAAGCATAATAGGATACCAAATGATAGTCCTTTGTTTCTTCAATCCTACAGATACCCACTCATGTAGCAAGGATACCAGGGTCTCAGTAGATTCCCAGGAGGGAGAGAGACAGAGAGGGAGAAGGAGAGGGAGAGGGAGAGGGAGAGAGAGAGAGATGTGTGCCTGTGTGTGTGTTCTGCCAGAAGGGACAAAGAGTTGGAGTTTTTCATCCCTGAAGAAGTATAGCCTTAGCAGTTCTTTCCCGCCTCGGGAAGTCTGCACCCCTCTCTCCATCTTTCTATATATCATGGAAGGATAGACCCTGATGGGGCAGAGGAGCAGGAAATGGGCCAGCCACACAGCTTCCGAGACTCGTACCCTTTCCTGTATTTGTGCCCTTAGGGCCACTTCTATGTGTCACATCTGTTGGGCTCCATTTCCTTCCTTGCTAGATAAGCAGTGTTTACGTTGTGTCTAGCAGGTAATCATCAGTCCCAATCAAGCAACTCTGATTTTTGTTTGCTGGTTTTTATTTTTAAAGCTCTGAATCTTCTCCTTATTCCTCGTCACTTCACTTATTCCTGCTCTGTCTCCTTGAGCCTTCCAGAAGTTACAGACCTTGAGAGGAGAAAAATTGAGTCTGGGTTATACCTAAGATTCTTAATATCCTAAAAATAGAAAGTCAAAGTGTAAAATTCTCACACCCTCAAAACTATGGTGGAGTTATCCAGTTGTCTTACAGAAGATAAAGATTTAATGCATCTAATTCCCTTGAAGTGTTTGTGTAATCTGGGTGTAAGTTAGTGAGGTATAATTGAAGCCCAAGGTGGTGCAAAAGGTAAGAAAATAGAAGTATATCTTTCTCCATTTTTGGATAACCCACCACAACCCCAGTCTTAGTCACTCACTAAACTATGGTGGAGTTATCCAGCTGTCTTACAGAAGATAAAGATTTAATGCATCTAATTCCCTTGAAGTGTTTGTGTAATCTGGGTGTAAGTTAGTGAGGTATAATTGAAGCCCAAGGTGGTGCAAAAGGTAAGAAAATAGAAGTATATCTTTCTCCATTTTTGGATAACCAACCACGACCCCAGTCTTAGACAGTCACTCACCGTCATAATCAAATACTGGTACTGGTTAGCATGTGACCGAGTGCCTGCATTTTCTAACGTACCAATTCAAGATACTATTCTGTGAGCATCCTTTTTAAGGCCTGTGTGCATATGTACCTGCATGTGTGTGTGTTTAAAGAGAGAGAGAAAGAATAGGTCATTCCTGACTACCCTGAGAACTGGCAAATGTGGGAAGAAATGTTTATAGTTTGTTCTTTATTTTAGATGCTAGTTCTCAAGACTGCTATGATATTCCACGAACATTTCCAAGTGATAGATCTAGTTCCCTCGAAGGCTTCCATAACCACTTTGTAAGTATCACTGACCTTGGCATGATCGAGTGTATATTTCATTGTCAAAAATCTTGATGCTTAGTTCCCTGAGACTAAATGAGATCATGAAATAAAAGCCCCTTCAGATCCGTAGGAATAGGTGTGACGTACAATTATGTTTTCCTGTTTGACAGCAGTTTTTGTTTATTAAAAGAAATGTATGTGTGTTTTAGAAAATCAAAAATGTATTGACAGTGGGAAGTGTATCAAGTGAAGAGCTGGATGAGAATTACGTGCCGATGAATCCCAACTCTCCACCGAGACAGCATTCCAGCAGTTTTACAGAACCCATTCAGGAAGCAAATTATGTGCCCATGACCCCAGGGACGTTTGATTTCTCTTCATTTGGAATGCAAGTTCCTCCTCCTGCTCATATGGGCTTCAGGTCCAGCCCAAAGACCCCTCCCAGAAGGCCCGTCCCCGTTGCAGACTGTGAACCACCCCCCGTGGATAGGAACCTCAAGCCGGACCGAAAAGGTAAGCAGAGCAGGGCATAGCAGAAGGGTCTAGCTCTGCCTTGAACTGACATTAAATCCAGAACAGGATTGGGACTAGAAATTCTGAAGTATTTCCTATTACCTTAGTTATTAACTTGTTTAAGCGATATTGCTATTATAGATGAATAATTATTATATTATATGTTGATGCCTACATGCAATTTTTAAATCTCCTGTCTCAACAGCAGAGGTTACAAACTAAAGCACTCACAAGGATTGGCAGGGAAGAGGAGGAGAGAATTAAGAAAAACTCGAGTGCCCTAATTGGAGTAACTAACTGCTCCTGGACCACAATCCTTTGTTGACTTGTGAAAATAATATAGACCCGTACATGCAAATCTTCTGATATATCAGGAGAAACCAGAAATTTCACATTTAATGGGTATTATCTTTTGACTTTTAAGTTCTAAGAACTAATTTAATTATTTTAAACGAACAAAACATTGCAGATCAAACCAGAGTATATAGTATCAAATCAAACTTGAGATAATTAATGTGCCTGACAGTGAGATTGCTTGTATAATCTTTCCATTCTGTTGTATAACAACTTCTTAAAAATTATTCTTCCTTGCTGGAGTATAAATAAATGCTTCTAGTCTTTTCTTTCGTGCTGGCCTCCATAAGTAACATTAATTCTCAAGTAGCGTGGTTTGTCAAGAACTCCATGGAAAATAAACTTTTCAGCCAAATGGGTGATATGTACTAAAGGTTTACAATTTGAGTTTGAGTGGTTAAGACCCTCACTGCTAGCTGTGTTGCAGCATTGCTGTTACTGTGACTTAATCTGGACCACTGAGTAAGTTATTAAATCTGCTGTGACCAGTGGCACAACTTCTGGCGTATTCAGCACACTTGAAAAGTCTCATGTGCTATACATAGCTTTTAAGAGAGAATCATTGATTGGCTGCCTCCGGCATGCCCCGCACTGGGGATCGAGCCCACAACCCGGGCATGTGCCCTTGACTGGAATCGAACCCGGGACCCTCAGTCTACAGGCCAGCGCTCTATCCACTGAGCCAAACCGGCTAAGCTATACGTAGCTTTTTAAGAGCATGTCATGTCTGTGTAAATTTCTCATTAGCCTGGGCTTAGATCATTAATATTAATTCTAATTAAGTACCAGTTGTGGGGAAGGGAGACAGACTCTCACTCAGAGTAACTTAAGAACGTGAGTTTTGTTTCCTTTTGCTATAAGTGAGGAAACTCCTGTGCTGAAGTGAGAACGTGATTGGGAGCTGAGGCACCCCTAGGGCACTGTCACTCTGTCCTGCTCTCTGCATGTCTGTCCTGTGGGAAGTCTTTGCGTCTGCTTTGTTCTCTCTCACATTCTTTCCTTCTTTGTGTTCCTCTGCTCTGTATCCTCTACCTGACTGTTTTCTGCTCTCCCAGAGCTCTGGCCTACAGTGCCCCTTGCTGGCCTGGATTCTGCCTCGTGGCCCCTTTTACATGCCCCTGCAGCTTCCACGTCTGCTAATTGCCGCCTCCATTATTTACGCACTTCAGGTCACTCGGAGAGATTGCTCTCCCTTGTCGTTCACACCAAGCCACGTGATAGATGGTAGGTCAGGCCACAGTTTGGCTGCTGTTGGGTCCAGGGTCCACCTTTGGTCCAATCTCTGGGAAGATGGTCACGTTTAACATCCATGCCACCCAGACAGCCCCAGAAGCAGGGCCATGATCCGGACGGTTACCTTACAAAGGGTGTGAGCACCACTGGCTTTTTATTTAATAATTTTTCCTCCTGTTACTCTTTGTCCTCATTTGTCTTTAAATCTATGTAGACACTATTGGTTGTTTTCTTCTTTGCCTGCAATGTGTAAAAGCATTTTTGGACATGCGTACATTTATCATTGAGCTCAAGGTCGCTGAAGGATTACAATTACAAGTGTCACGAACTCTTTGCAATTATGAAATATTCATTAAATGCTACACTGGTTCTTTTCTTATTTTTCTGTAATTAGTGCATGGTAGCAGCAGAGCTACACTTTTTAACGACAAGCGTCACAGTTGTATATCTTGAGGTCTCCCATAAATGTGGAGGTGGTACAGGTTGGATAAAGTTCAGGCTCCAGCTCCCACCTGTTTTACTCCCCTGCCTGTTCCTTCTTCCCCTTGGGCTGTGCCGAACACAGTTTGAAAATTCCTGGTCCATTTCACAATTAATAATTCTATGTGGTAAGCTTAATGCGGAATCAGAAAAGATCCTTATTTATATGTTAGAAAAGTTGTAAAATAATGCTTTTCGTATCATCTAGATCTAACAGAGCTCATGTACCCCATATTATAATAGACAGTATATCATAATAATATGGCATGTATTAGTATACTATATATGATATATTATTTATATATATATGTTATATATATAACATATTTGTATATTTACACCTCCCTATATATAGTGACAGTATATTCTAGCACATGGCAGAGTAATTAACCTCCATAAAGTGACTTCACATTAGAACAGAACAAAGCAGATTTTTGGTGACTTCTGGAGATTGTGTTCAGTCTTTTACAAAATTAGCTGAACTGTTGAGAAACAATTCTGAGCTCATGGGCCAGAATATTTATTTGGTACCTTTTCTTAGATGCAAAATGAACTGAGAAGGCACCCAGAATAAATACCCACATAGTTTTTGGCAAAATCAAGGAGAATGGGTTTTTCAAAATAATAGTTACTAAAATCATAGTAATAAAGAAAATGTTGACCTAGCCGGTTTGGCTCAGTGGATAGAGCATCGGCCTGTGGACTGAAGGGTCCCAGGTTCGATTCCCGCCAAGGACACATACCTTGGTTGCAGGCTGGATCCTTGGCCCTGGTCAGGGCGCATGTGGAAGGCAACCAATTGATGTGTCTCTTTCACATTGATGTTTCTCTCTCTCTGTCTCTTCCCCTCCCTTCTACTCTCTCTAAAAATCATTGGAAAAATATCCTTGCGGGAGGATTAACAAAAGTAATGAATAAATAAGAAAATATTTTTGCTTTTCTTTAGTACTGTCCTACTTTTTCAGTAAATATGATACAAGAGAGGATGCGTGAGAAGGTATTTAATATTGCAGGACAAACATTGTCAACCTACTTTAGAAGTTTTAACTATTCAAGAAAAACACATTTTAAACCTAAATTTAGATCTTGAAGCAAAGTTTATTCTTCAGAACTTAAATTGTAAAACAAATGTCTTATTTGGTCATGAAATTCTTTTCATTATCATAGCATCAGATGAGTCGGTTGTAAATTTTTCATTCTGTGACATCAGATACATGACTCAATCTATTATTCTAGTATCTCTTATTAACTAAACATCATAATAAACAAACCTAATTCTATCAAATATGGCTTGATTAGTGTCAGAGCCTGGTTCAACATCCAGTGTTGCCAGTTTCTGGAGTATCTTTGGAAGGGTCTATAATAAATGAGTGACATTCTAGTCTTTTTTATACCCCCAATTATAGATGTCAGCTGCTGTAGTTTGTAGTGCAGATGAGTTTTTCAAATACTTCTGAGTAACTGAAGCTGCAGAAATACAGAGATATTCTAAACTCATATGTTTAATGTATTTTCATGGATCCTTCGCCAATCCCCTAGCCTGTGGTAGCTATATTTTTACCCGTACCATTTCTGTCATGATAGTATTTGTTTTGAACCAAGTTTTATGTATATTACTAGAGGAAAATACATCATTCCATGTGTTCTATTAAATATTAGGAAAGCAGATGAGTCCTTGGAAATGCAGCACAAATTATGTTATGATTGTTTTCACTGAAATGTTTATATTTTCATAGAAAAGCTATTGCAAAGTTTGAGAAATTTCTGTAAGATGTCTATCATAACTTCTCTTAAAGTCAGTCTTTGCATAAATCTACCATATTTAATCACGGCACTTGTCAGTCTCCTTCTAACATGATGGAGCAGCTGTTTGAGCCTCAGATGCTGTCTTTTTTATTTTGTTTTGTTTGGCTTTGTCCATTCATGGCTCTCTGCAGTGGTTCTGACCGTTCGCTATGGTATTGGTTTGGAAAAAGCGGTGCAAGGTTAGTTACTTCTGGTGTTTTGGTACATGAGTTTGGCTAAAGTGCCGGCAGGTCTGGCTCGTCGCTTTGGTGCAGGAAGCATCGTGAGGAGCTTCCTTGGGTGGGTCTTTTCTGGGCACAGTGATACATTTGCTCTAAACATTTTTTCAAGACATTTTCTAAAGAAGTTTTTGAATGTAATTAAAAATTAGCCTGCTTTCTCAAAATGGCTTTTATGCTATAATAAATGGATGATGGATGAATGACACTGGCAAAAATAACTAGATTTTAATAAACAAGTGTTAAAGTTTGACTTTCAGTTAGGTTTCTGTTTGGTGTTACAGTGTAAAGGGAGTGAAAATGGAGTGTATTTTTACGGCATAGCCTTTACATGTGGGGTTTTCCCCCCCCTAAACATTCTGGACCTTCCAGTATACTTATTATTATTCTCTATACAGTGAGACCATTGAAACAAGTGGGAAAGTTTTTCATATGCTACCTTGATTACTTTTTGGAATTAGCAGAGAATAATAACGTAAATTAGTTTTCTTTCCTGAATTTTGAGATGCCTACTGGAAATAGCATAATCTGTAAAAGTCCAGAGGAGCATAAATAATTCCACGTTGAGTTGAATGCATATAGAGGCAGTACCTATTAAAATAATATTTGAAAGTTCATGGATTTTGCAAAAAGATGGCATCTGCTTATTTGAAATGACCTCATGTGACTGCCATGACCGTATTTGGGGATGACCAACTTTTAAAACATTCATTCACTCTTTTTTACCTCTTAAAGGACAAACAAAAAATTATGACATTGATCAGATTACACACCACAGCTTTTTAAATATGATAGGTTTCAGTGCCTACCAGCTTACCCATGCCCTCTGCTAGGCCTTGTTGGGGAAGGAAAGATGGCTTCCCTGAAGAAGCTCACCTTCAGTGGAGGAGGGAGAAAAGTAAACACATTATCATAATTAGCATGGAAGGGGCTGTGGTTGAGGTAAGCTCTTGGCACTATTAGCTAAGCTCCCCTGAGGATAGTCTAAGTGGGTGAGTGGCAATTAAATGATGGTAGAGGAGAGGGGGGTGGCAGAGGATCTTCTAGTCAGAATAAACAGCATGCCCAGATCCTTTAAAAAGGGGAGATGGGGCTGGCACAGTCGTGGGTGGGAGGGAGGGAGGAAAGTAAGAATGGAGGAATGAACGCCAAATGCCTTGCAGGTGCCTGATCCTGAGAGTATTATGATCCACGCTAATGAGGTCGGGCTTTATTCTGAGCACCTTATGAAAGGGTTTTATACAGGCGAATAATATAATCAGGCTGGCCTCTAGAAAGCTCATTCTAAGATTGAATGATCTGATAGAAAATATTGTTATTGTATTTTAAAATTATACCTTTTTCAGCATCTTTCTCAGAGAGTGCTTTGCCTTCCTTTTCCGAGTCCAGGGTTCTTGAAGCCTTGATTTACAGATGATCAAATACGAAAGGCCTTTCCTGGCTCTCAGTGCTCCCTCAACGTGGGGACTTACAGTGATTTTTAAAGTTTGAGGGCACGTGCAGTATAGAGGGAGGTCATTTAGCCACACAGTGTGAGTTCCGCTCCCCAAAAAGCAGGTAACTGACGTGCACATTAGTAAAGGAAGGAAGGACTTCAGACTTTCAGATTTTTTTTTTTTAATTCTTGGGTGAATGAAAACAAACAATTACATTGTCAGTATAAGTATAAAGTAAACCTGATATAGGGAGGTGAGAAAGTGGAACCTGGAGCAACTCCTGAGAGATCTGCTGTGGGAACCAGGAGTATAGGAAGCGAAGCAGGTTGGTGGTGAGTCAAAGGATAAATTCCTTTCTGAACATGTAGTGCCAACGCCTGTAGACCATCCGTGCGGGTGGTTTTGTAGATATGTGGATTAGGATCTGGAGCAGAGATCTGAGCCAGAGATTAAGGTTTACCAAACTGTGCTCCAAATAAGGAAGAAACACATGATGCAGAGATTGACAGTCTGGGGGAGATAAGCACAATAGGAATTTCAGCAGTAGTTGGCACTTTTTGCCAAATGGGAAAAAAAAGTCACTTTTTTTGTTCCAACCTCGTCCAGCTAAAGCCAAGTCATAACTGCCTTGGATTTAAAAGTTGAGGCTCAAATGAGTTCCTCTGTTTACACTCCGAATTTGAGAATCAGTCTATCTTCAGATTGGTTCATTTTTGCCTTTCTTATTTCTTACTCTTTATTTTCACACCTTTCAACAGTCAGAAAAGCATTCAAGTATTTGCCTAGAAGGAGAAGAAGACATTACAAGACAAGCATATTTACACCATGGGGCATGACTTTTATTGAGTTTGGAAGGATAGAGAGAAATAAAGCTAACAAAATGTCTCAGTGACTCAGCACAGTTCAGTACAACCTATCCACATTGCAACTTTTCTCCTAAAGTCAACCTTAAGCTCTGGATGCTGAGAAAATACATGTAAATGTTTTAAAGGCACTTTAAAAATCTCACTCAATACCATATTTTTCTATTAAAAAAAAACAAGGAGTACCCTTGAGAGTACTTGAGAGATGGCATTGGTTTGGAGGAGAGGTGATAACCTCAGTGTCAAATGTTGGAAGGATAATTGGAGGTGACCTGTCAGACAGCTGAAGTGTGGAAGTACGTAGATCAAAACTAGGTAGATTTAGAACTCATGTGACCTTGATTATTTAACCACAAATATAGGTAAGATGCCAAGGGAGAAAGTTGAGAAATGTAAAGGAATGACCCACTGTTAGATAAACCACAGTGAAAAATCAGGCAGAAGCTGAGAATTAATGAAAGCGGGTCTTTTAGAAAAGGAGGCGGCCAGAGAACACACTGAGTAAGCACCAACAAACCAAAAGTAGCTCTAAAAGCAATTTGTAATTTTTAAACATCACCCCACTCACATATCCACCATCTGTGGCATTCAAGTCGATGTAAGATCTCAAGCAACTGAGGCGTTCAAAGTGAAACTCTAAACACTGATTTTTCTAAGATTCTCTATTTCCCAAAAGGATAGAGAGGTACAGCAAAATGGGATCGTACCGGAGCATGGTGTGACCTGAGCAAGTCACTTAACCTCTTCTCATTCTTCAAGGATATCTCCTCCCTAAAATGAAGAAGCTGGGTTTGAGCTGTAAAGGCCTTTCAGCTCTAAAATAAATGTATGTTCTTATGGAAATACACTATTTTGGAGAAGTATAAAAAGCTGACATGCCCTTTTGTTTTAGAAAAGTGCCCGGCCAGCGTGGGCCCTGGATAGGTCAGTATTAGGGGTAGGATCATGGCCCAAAATGTTAGCACTCACATCTTAAAGTAGGCCTGCGTCATTTTTGAATTAACTCAGTGTATTAATTGCATAACTCAGAAAATTGGTTAATTAGAGAATGTTCATGTTTTATAATCTAGATAATCACATTTTAAAAAATATATTATTCATTTCAGAGAGTAAAGGAAAGGGAGAGAGAAATAGAAACATCAGTGATGAGAGAGAATCATTGATTGGTTGCCTCCTGCACATCCCCTACTCTGGGGATCAAGCCCGCAACCCAGGCATGTGCCCTGGTTCATAGGTTGACAACCACTGAGCCACACCAGCTGGGTTCTAGGTAATCACATTTTAAGAAACTTTTAGATTTGGGTAGATAAGGTGCAGACATCGATTCTTATTTTGCCATCTAATAGATGTCAACTCAGCTTTGTAAATGCCATGAAAAAAAGAAAATTTGGTACCATTGAGAATAGAGTAGTTTAAGTAACTTATTCAAATGATACTGCTACTCTGACATCCAGGCTTCATGTGGGAAAAAGGATGTAGCCAACTGCTGGGTACTGACCCTGCCTTTTCCAGGTTTTTCATCATTACTTGTATGTGCCAGAGATTACATGGAAAGAAAATAATGGCGAATGAATTTGTGTTTTTAAATCCTTACATTGAAGCTAGACTCTCGGCAGTTCCAGAATGTAGACATCTGATCCGTGCAAAATGATGTCACCAGACACCCACTGAGTGTCCAGGGGAAACAAATGTTAGTCTTGGATTAGCAAGCACTGCAGCATCCACATGCCTCTCTAGAAGGGGTTTGGTCAGGAGGTGAAGGAATGGTGAGATTAGACTTTTGAAAATACCTCCACCAAATTAATATTGAGGAAGGAGGTAGGCCTCAGTACTTTATTAGGACACCAAACTTTAAAGAAAAGACGCACTTGAGATCTGACTGAGGGATTTAAAATGTTTTTTATTTGACCCAGTTTTCTAAGGCATGTTCGAAGAGCTAACATGGAACGTCTTTTTCCTCCTTCCCACAAATAAAGATAACTAACTGGGCCACTTATCCCACTAAACCCTGCCACCTGTTGTAACACTTCGCATATTATATTGTTGCATGCAGCTTTCTCTTTTCCAGTGGACTGAGCGTGAGTGATGCGTAGCAAGATTGAAATAGTCTCCACCAAGGAGCTTTTGTTTATGCTTTTGAGATGTACCATTTCTGCTCAGGGCTCTGTTGCTTTTTTACAGAGTCCATTTTTCCCCCATTAAAAAATAACATATTAAGAGAGTCTTCTTTTTACCAATTAGGTCAAAGTCCTAAAATTTTAAGACCCAAACCCCCTGGTTTAGAGCGAACTGATTCACAAACCATACGTGACTTTGCTACGAGAAGAAAGGGTATGTACTTTAGCACCGCATGCTGGATGGGGCGTTGGGAATTTAATTATTTTGTGAAAAATAAAAATAGAGCCTTAAATCCCATTGCTTTTGTAAATAAAGCTTCCCAGCATGTTATTTCTAATGAATGCTTCCCGTAATATAAAATGAGTCTCCTTGTTATGCCATTAACAGCAGCATGTTAAACATTTGATAATATGTGATAATCAGTCTTGTCCTTTTGCATTCTTTTAACCCTTTCGGCTTCAATACATTGTTTTCTTTAAGCTTGTGAGCTGCTTGTGAATTCCAATCATCTCCTATATTTATATATAATGTATGTTTTCTGTTCTGAGCTAGAATGCAAACTCATTCCCATGGATTAATTGTTTTATGCCATGACTTAGAATTTGACAACTAAACTGCTATTAACCTTTGGGTTTCAAAAAAAGGGAAATATAAGAGTTAAAGAAATACTTTCAGTCAGCAGAGTATTCTGTGCATGTCCATTGTAAGTGTATAGATGAGCAAAATTATTTTAACTTGAACTTAAATCAATCTAGTCTTTAGAAAATCACATTGTATTTGAGTTAAAACTTCGTTATGAGCACCAGTGAATCTACCTAGCCCTTTAAAATGACCACTTATTTTATTGTTTGATGGTAATTATAACATAGTTGGTTTAAAGTACACGTATATGGACAAAGACTAGAAGGAAACCTGGAAAAATAAAAATTTTTAATTTAGAATGGCAGGATGAAAGGTGACTAATACTTATCTAGTATATTTAAATAGTTTCCTAAAATATAATTAACATTAACAAATAATATTATTTTAGTTCTTCTGCTCATTTAATTAATTTCTGAAGTGTTTCAGTCTTGATGTGAAGGGCCGAGAGCGCTGTGGTTTATACTAGCATAGCTATTGTCACTACAATAATGAGGTAAATAAGCAAAGACCATTTATAAATAAAACAAATAAGAATATTAGCATTTATTTATTTTTACTTAATTTGGTAGAGGTAATTACTTGATTATGGCCTTTTCTCAGAGCCGAATTTGAGTCTAAAGATATAATTATTGCTTTGTTTTCTTTGTTTCCAGAGACTGAGCATGAACTAATTTAGAAAATTTGGTCATTCATTTTTTTGTTTTTTATTTTAACAAAATTTTGTATTTAATGCTTTTCATACATTATTTTATTGTATAGTTATATAACTGATACTTTAATATTGAAGAATTGGAACATTTTTACATAGATGATTAAATTTCCATATTTAAGGATAAAATTAGGTAAAAAATAAGGAAATCATGATAAGTATAAATCAAGTAACTGTGAAGGAATTGCATCACATTACTCTCTTTTGTTATCATTTAGTTTATCTTCATAAAATATTTACTTAAATTAAGAAGCAACATGTTTGCAATAGAGCTTTAGGCTTTCAGTCAACAATCATGAAACATTATCTGATTAACTTTGTCACTAATTGTTTAGCTGTGTGATCTTGGGCGAATCATATAAACATCCACGAACATTGTTTCATCTGTGAAACTAGTTGGTCTTAGATGTACTGTTGTCTATTACATATAAATATATAGGGAGAGGATCTGGTTTTGTTTTCCAAATTTCTGTATACTAAAAATCTCTTTTTCTCTCTTTTATTCCAGCCAAGCCAGCACCTTTAGAAATAAAACCTTTGCCAGAATGGGAAGAATTACAAGCCCCAGTTAGGTCTCCCATCACTAGAAGTTTTGCTCGAGAGTAAGTCTTATTTAAATATATAACTTGATTGTTCATTATAATGGAAAATACAGTACCTGGAACAGTGGTTTTCAAAGGATGGTCTGGGAAGCCTCCTTTTGGGGGTTCTGTGAAATCAAAACTGTTTTCATTAAGATTCCGAGATGTCAATTGCTTTTTCCACTCTTCTTCTCTCATGAGTGTACACTGGAGTTTTCCAGAGGCTGCATAATATTAGATGAGATTGTGTGACAGCAAATAGAATGTGTATTTGTGTACTCTTATTGTTTAAAATTTTTTATATTTCTTGTAATATGGTAAATATCAATAGTTAGAACCCATATAAACAAAAGTTCCTTGGAGTTCTCAATAGTTTTTAAGAGTGTAAAGGGTTCATGAGGCTAGAAATTTCTAAGAACTAAGTGATATGGAAAATATGGTAGTTTCTATGGTAGGAACTTATTTAATTAAGATTCATTTAAATGTATATAAAGAAATGAATATATGAAGTTACTAACCTGTGTTGAATATGTGTTCATGTTTCTTGGTATACATAGTTATTTTCAGTGGGAATTCATAAATCTTTTCTTTTTATATCTTTTGACTTTCTAGTTATCCTCCAAATCCCTAATAATACTTTTTCTTTGTTTTGCACAGATCATTTGGTGCCCAAAATATACATTTGCAATGTAGCTATAAATATTGGTTGTGCGTTTAAATGTGTGCTAAAATTGGATTATAATAAACTAGAGGCCCAGTGCACAAAATTTGTTCACTCGGCGGCAGGGTGCGGGGGAGGGTGGTGTCCCTCACAGTCTGGGAACCCTCGGGAGATGTCCGACTGACACGGAGGCAGGAGAGGCTCCCACCACCACTGCTGCACTTGCCAGCTGGAGCCTGGCTCAGAGCTTCTGGCTGAGTGTCACTCCCCCTGTGAGAGCACACTGACCACCAGGGGGCAGCTCCTGCATTGAGTGTGTGTCCCCTGGTGGTCAGTGCACGTCATAGCAACCAGTCATTCTACTGTTCAGTCAATGTGCATATTAGCCTTTTATTATAATAAATGTGTAAATAGATTATTATAAACTTAAATGGGAATTTCTGAAAGAATGGAAACTGTCACTCATTTTATTTTGGAAGTGATTTTAGAAACTTTGTCAGGGTTTGTGTTTGTAATGAAAATTTTTGTAATTAGTTCCTCTAGGTTTCCCATGTCTCCCCGACCGGGTTCAGTGCATAGCACAACCTCAAGCAGCGACTCACACGATAGTGAAGAGAATTATGTACCCATGAACCCAAACCTATCTGGTGAAGACTCGGTATGTAAAATCTTCATCTTAACTTCTTTCTTATTTCTCCCAGTCTATCAATCTTATCCTTACATCTTGCTTTATACCTAAGGAAAAAGGATAAAAGACAATTTGTTAGTGATTTTTAAAAATAGTATGCTAAAGTCTAAAACCAGTAGAGGGTCGAAGTGTAGTATCAATATCTTAAAAGTAGAGATAAAATTAATTAATTTTGAAAGGCTTCCAGTTGTAATTTTTATAGGATGTACTTGATTTTTGAAACTATCCAAGAAAATACTTTATACTGGATGCTGCCTATTAATTTATACACAGATCCAAAGTCAAGCATTCGTGAATTGAGCCCTTAATGTGACTCCTGAAATTTGAATGACAAATACATCATTACTAAAGACAAATATTGTTATATAACAATAACAACAAAAATATGCTCAATAATTTTGCACACTTTTAAAATAATTTTAGGAAAACAAAGTTGTTTTTATTTTATTCTTCTAATTCGCAGAACACTCATAATAACTCCTAGAATCTTAGGGTTTTTCTAAACTGTTTTGAGAAAACACTGAGCTAAAGGCTAGAACACAGTGACAGGCTGTTCCCAATTGAGATTAGATCAGGAGCAAATAGGGGCATAAATTTTAACAATACTTCAAGATGAAAAAATTTCCAGTTCTAGTAATAATTAGAAAACAGTTTACCTAGCAATTCTGAGAAATTCTTTTTGGGAACAACTTACTGACATTAAACATGTACATCAAATGAACTCTTGGGTCCTTTCATAGCCTTGTGATACTGTGAATTCTAGGTGTTTCCAATTAGGGAAATTCCAGGTACAGGTTCTTCTACTCGTCACATTTGAATACAAAAAAATTTTCACACATACACACACCTGCTTGATTTTTTATGTTAGAATGAAATATCACCTCACTTAGAGGAAAAAATCAGTTTCTTTATGAATTAGGGGAAAAAGGCAGGAGGAAAATGGCTGTTTGTACTGAGTACCAAAACTTGTTTATTTTTTTTTGTCCCCTGTGTGTTGTATTAGGAATAGTTGATAAATTTGGTTTAAAAATCTGTTCCTGCTAATAGAGCCATCACATTCGGTGGTGCAGATTGGTTACTGCATAATCACCCTGCCTACAGTGTGTAGTGTGTACAAAAGGCTGCACTCACGAGCTATGGAGCAACCCAGACCATGTCCCGTCCACCCACGGCAGGGCCTGGCACAGAGCCTTGACACCCCAGAGGAAGGAGAGCATCTTTTTCTAATTCACAAAAACATTGCACACGGCCTGTCAGCAGCCCTGCTTACAAATGAGGGGTAAACTGTTTTCCTAGCAATTGTCTTTGCCCTAAATCACAGCTTACTCTGTTTAACCTTAGCAAAAATTGCTGTCCACTATCTCCCTTCTTTATCTTTTTTTTTTTTTTTTTTTTAGAGACTAGTCCTACTCTTGTACAAATCCTATTAGGATGGAAGGGATAAGACCAAGAGAAGACAGGAAATTAAGTGGTAAAAATTCTAGATGTTAGAAATAAAATATTACAATTAAATCACCATGCTTTAATTATGTTCAATTTGTAACAGTGAAATTGGGGGTCACCACAACATGAGGAACTGTATTAAAGGGTCGCCGCATTAGGAAGGTTGAGAACCACTGTTCTAGAAGCTTTCATTAACATACTTATTCTAAACTAATTTCAGTGTGAAAGCCTTTAAATAAAATGTAGAACTTTTTAAAAAAATTTAATTTGAAGGCAAGGTGCATACAGATCCTGTAGTTTAAAAATATAATTGAGCCCTAGCTGATTTGGCTCAGTGAATAGAGCGTCGACCTGAGGACTGAAGCGTCCTGGGTTTGATTCCAGTCAAGGGCACATACCTGGGTTGCAGGCTCAGTCCCCAGTAGGGGGCATGCAGGAGGCAGCCGATCGATGATTCTCGTTCATCTTTGATGTTTCTATCCCTCTCTCCCTCCCTGAAATCAATAAAAATATATTGTAAAATAAATAAATATGTAATTGAATACATATATCATTTTAATAATATTCAGGTTGAGCTATCAAAACTTATAGTAGCTTGACATCCCGGTCTTGGTTTGAACCAAGTTCGACTTTTGACACTACTTTTAGCTTATTCTAAAGTAAGTTTGGATCAGTTTTTTGAGACATTACTTATTTTTCCCCGATCCTAAAAAGTTAGTTTTCTAAGCAGACATTTTTCCAGCTATGTGCTCTTGGAATAAATCTTTAGGCTTTAGTAGATGGCAAGTGAGAAAAGCAAGATGTCTCCTGAATGTTTGGCAGTTGATTTGGTTGTATTGTCCTTTCAGAATCTTTTTGGCAGTAGCAGTCTTGATGGAGGAAGCAGCCCTATGATCAAGCCCAAAGGAGACAAACAAGTGGAATACCTCGATCTAGATTTAGATTCTGGGAAATCCACACCACCTCGTAAAGTAAGTGAACGCTCATTCTGTAAATACAGGGCGGGGGGAAGTCGGTTTATGGTTGTGAATACGTGAAACATAGAGCTTATTCTTGTATTATTATTATTTATTAGTTACTGTGTTATTTTCCGTATGAAAAACTGTACCAATTCTCTTCTTTGAGGTTTCTGATTAGACATGAGTTAGAACTTCTCATTCTATCTTTTGTACCTCTTATCCCTCTTTCATAGTTTCTCTTTTTTTATTTTTAAATTCCTTTGAGCATTTCACACATATATATTTTATAATGTTTATGCAATAATTTCAATATCTGAAGTTCTTGGGGGTCTGAATCTGTGTGCTTATTGTTTTTGCTAACTCGCACTCCTGATGGCTTGTTTCCTTGTGTGTTTTATTTTTATTTTTATTTTTTAATCCTCACCCGAGGATGTTTTTTCATTGCTTTTTAGAGAATGGAAGAGAGAGGGAAAGACTGAGAGAAACATCGATGTGAGAGAAACACATCGATTGGTTGCCTCCTGCACAAGCCCTGACCAGGGCCCAGGCCTGGGAGGAACCTGCAACTGGTCAAGGTGCCCTTGACCGGAATCGAACCTGGGACCCTTCGGTCCACAAGCCAATGCTCTATCCACTGAGCCAAACCGGCTAGGGCCCCTTGTGTGTTTTATACATTGTTATTGTGAATTCATTTTGCTGAGGCTATCTGTGGGAATCTTGCATTGGCCTCTGCTAGGAAGCCGTGGTGCTCCCATGCTAGGACCAAGTCAGTTCCCTTCAGGGCTCCCGAACTTAACAGAATAGACCTGGTTCAGCATGCCCTCCCACCCAGCGCCTCTTAACCTTGCAGAGATTGACATCCATCCTAAAGACAGCACTGCCTTTACCACTTAGCAAACCACTGCTGCCTCTGCTTCCCTCACACCCTGGGTATTTTCCTTATTGTCTAGCAAGCCCAACAATGCATTAATAATTGTTTTTGGCCGGAACTGGTTTGGCTCAGTGGATAGAGCATCAGCCTACGGCAGGGGTGGGCCAACTTTTTGACTCGAAGGCCACAATGGGTTCTTAAACTGGACCGGAGGGCCGGAACAAAAGCATGGATGGAGTGTTTGTGTGAACTAATAAGAATTCAAAGTAAACATCATTACATAAAAGGGTATGGTCTTTTTTTTTTTTAGTTTTATTCATTTCAAACCGGCTGGATCCGGCCCGCGGGCCGTAGTTTGCCCATGGCTGGCCCATGGACTGAAGGATCCCGAGTTGGATTCCGGTCAAGGGCAAATGCCTAGATTGCAGGCTCAGTCCCCAGTGGGGGGCGTGCAGGAGGCAGCCCATCAATGATTCTCTCTCATCATTGATGTTTCTATTTCTTTCTCTCACTCTCCCTTCCTCTCTGAAATCAATAAAAATATATATTTTAAAAAATAATATTGGTATTTTTGTTTTAAGTTAGCTAGCGTTTAGTTGTATTTTAGGAGTAAGAGGGCCAGCCCATCTGCCTGTGTAGTTTGTCATTCTTGAAAATACTGCTTTTCAAAAAAACTTTTCTTCACTTCTGAAAGTAAGCACTGACACATGTTCTCAGGACTTGAAAAAGTTAAGCTTAAGCTAAAGGCTAAAGGGTTCTAGAAGCAAATTGTGTGTCTTAAGAGAACCAGGTGTCTGCTATCCCTACTTTATAAGAATTTCATCTGTGATGGGGAGCATTAGTTTGAATTCTTATTATATACTAGAGGCCCAACGCACGAAATTTGTGCAAGAGTAGGCCTTTCTTCCCGCAGCTGCCAGCACCGGCTTCCCTCCGGCACCTGGGATCCGGGCTTCCCTCCGGCTCCTGGCAGGCACTCGGAACCCGGGCTTGTCCAGAAGAACGTCCAGTCTAATTAGCATGTTACGCTTTTATTATTATAGATGATAATTTTAAATGGAAGGAAAAACAATGTACAGTTAAGAGAGAGACAACATTGTTAAATTGGGGCGATATTTTTGTGTGACCAAATAGAATTTCAAGAGTTATTTATTCTGCATGTTTATCTGTGTTTTAAGACTGAATTTTTTGTTATTATTGTTAATCCTCACCTGAGGAAATTTTTCCATTGATTTTTTAGAGAGGGGGGGAGAGAGAGAGAGACACAGAGAGAGAGGTTTCAATGTGACAGGGACACATCGATTGACTGCCTCCAACACACACCCAAACTGAGGCTGGGGATTGAACCTGCAACACAGGTATGTGCCCTTGACTGGGAATTGAAACCACAACCTTTCAGTGCACAAGCTGACACTCTAACCACTGAGACACAACGGCCAGGGCTTAAGACCAAATTTCACTCAGAAGCACTCCTTTCTATGTGGAAATTTATGAGTTTTTTTTTTTAATTTGCATTTTTCTAGCAAAAGATCAGCGGCTCAGGAAGCAATGTAGCGGATGAGAGAGTGGATTATGTTGTAGTTGACCAACAGAAGACCCTAGCTCTGAAGAGCACCCGAGAAGCCTGGACAGATGGGAGACAGTCCACAGAATCTGACACACCAACCAAGAGTGTGAAATGAATATATTGCTCTGCTGTGTCTGAACAAATTGTAAAGATAACGGAATTGTAAAGATAAATCCGGTTTGAAGACAACTTGACACTTAAACTCCAGGTAGATCCTGGAGTTTACTCTAGTTGAAATCAAAGGACCTTTCAGACATAATCAAGCAATTTACACTGTCGCTGGTGCTTTATGGTATCTGAACAGTTCATAACCTGTAAAAAAAAAAAAAAAAAGAATGAAGGGAATTGTAGGGAAATAGTATTGTTTAGCTCCCAGAAAAAAATTGGTCCCATAGTTAACACACTTGTAGTATTACTGTATTTATGCACTTTTTCATTTAAAACATTGATTGGGGTATTCGCACATGTACCTTAACATAATTCCTTGGGAAGTGTTTGTTTTTCCTCACACTACTCTAGATGGCAATACTAAGTTAACTAAGCTACTTGTAGGTTTGTAAATTTCTCTTTAAACTTCAGTGTAATGCTAAGATGAGAAAGTAGATTCACAGTTTACCTTTCTACCTGAAACTGCAGGTGGTAGTCATTAAACTACAGAGTACCGTTGGACTCATCATTCATTGTTTTCTCAAATGCTAAGGATAATATGTATACTACTATTGTGACTGGTTCTCTGGTTCATGTACAGTTAGTTCTCAGTGTAGAACTTTATTATATTTTGTTAATTACAGTGTTCTTAGTTCACTGAGTGAAGATTCTGCCGGTGGGATCTTGTACCTCGGAAAGACTGAATAATTACACTACTAAGCAAGCCTACAGATCACTGATGGCATGAGGTGATGATGTGCTCTCACACTTGTTAACATGTATTAAACTTTATATTATTTGCAAATTGTAGTTTATGTAACTAATCAGGTACGTACCAGGCACTGATGTGCTAATATACCAATCAGGTTTAGACAGTGAGCTTTAGTTGGCTCTTGTTAGTCCTGATTTCCAATTTGGAATTAATAACATAGTTGACATTCACTGTTAGTTATAGCAACATACTGTGATTTTTTTTAATTAGACAGTAATTCAGATTTATTACTCTAAGAATGAAATTCTATCTTTTGACACCATAGTGCCCTTTCTATGATTTTTTAACGTTACTTAATATTCTTCTTAGCCTTATATTTAAATTCCTATGCAATTAATATTTTATACCTGCATTAAAAAAAAGATGTTATGTAAGTGATTCTCATATGTAGCACCTATTGCTTTTCCAGTTAAAAAAAAAAATAAGGATTTTGTACTGTGATTTATATTCACTGTCCCAGTTCAAGAAATATTGGAGTCTTGCTATAATGTGAAATCTTATAGTCATGGACCTCTTTCAACCAGATTTCTGAAACCACCAGAGGAATCATATAATTCTGTCTCACCTATACATTTTATCAAGACCACAAATTATAGTGAAGTTACAATTATATGTATCTGTCTTGGCTTTGCTATGTAATTTAGAAAGCAGAGTTGTTTGTTTGTTTTTTAACTAAATGACATACAATCTCTTATGTATTGATTTAAGATCTACTAACAGTTAGTTGTTAGAGGGGGCATAGAGATTGCAGTGCCCATGGCTGAGGCAAGACCCCCTCCATTCAGACCTCTGTTGCCTGAGTACACAGATGTGCCCTGATATCTGGCCTCTGGCCATAGTTCTGTGCCTAATCAATATAATGGGTTTGTTTCCCTGATCCACAAACTAAAAATGTGCATAACAAGATGATGAATTGTAGATCAGTAACAGTTGATGCTTTCAAATGTTTGCTTCTTTTTCAAACAAAGGCTAAAACCCAGAAGTGAATTTTGAGGTGGATTTTTAAATAAAGAGATTGTTTGAGTTTGGCGTGCGCAAGCTGTTTCATACTGAAACCACAACATAAAATCTAAAATCATTGAAATGTGCCTGAACACAATGCAGTTTGGTGTGTGATGATAGGAAATTGTGTCATGTGGAGGAGGGCCATATTTTTAGATTAAAACACCATACACATTAATTAAAAAGTAGAAATCTTATTTAAAGCTGCCTATCGAAAGAGTCTAAGCAGTTATGAATTTTTCAGTGTAATTTTTTATTACAAGTTACCATTTTTGAAGATCTGTAGCACTCTGATTTGTAGAAATGTTCCCATTGTGCAGAAGAATTTAAGAATTGAAATGTCTTAAGTTTGTCTCAGACATTGAAGGTTGTATTAACAAATTACATTAAAAGGCAGTTTCTTGTGGAGCATTATTTTCCAAACATTTTTAGCCTAGAATCTTTTTTAAATAAAATTTTGTGTACCCTCAATACTGAAAGCCTGAAAAGTTTATTTCATCAGTATAAATGCGTTTGAAGTTCACATTTATGTTCATTTATTTTAGTCCATTTCTGAATAACACAGATATGAAATTGGGGTTATCGATAGCTGGTGAAAAGCTTCAGCAGTTTCTATCCCTTGTTTTATTTGCATGCTGTCAAAACTTTGATTCACACAAACGTATGTAAGTGCAAATAATAACAGGTTCTAAGCATACTTACCAGGATGTTCTTAAAGGTGTATTCCAAGGTTGATACCAAAATAAATTATCCTGGTAGGGGAAGTTAATACATAAGCAGTCTCCAGTATGGAAAACTTGGGGTATGTAACAAATTAGGATGTACATTTTTATTACATTTTTAAAATATCTAGATATATAAAAGGCTAATATACAAAATGTCCCCTTGGGAGTTCGACCAGGAGTTCGATCGCTCGCTATGACGTGTGCTGACCACCAGAAGGTGGCATGGAACAAAGGAAGGCCCCAGCTGGCAGCCGGCAGCTGGGGAAGGAAGGCCCCAGACAGCAGCCAGAAGGCCCCTATCGTCCCTGATCACTGGCCAGGCCTAGAGACCCTACCCGTGCACGAATTTCATGCACTGGGCCTCTACCATACTTACAAAAACAAAATTTGAGCCACACCCTTTTAATAACCCTGATCACCTCCAGGAAGCTGTGTTTGGGCCAGGCCTCGGTTGAAAACCACTGGTTAATCATGTGACAGTTATAAGTCAGAAGTCTTTTATCTCTTACATGTTTGATGTTGTCTACCTTTTATTTCTTACTTTGAAAAACTAAAATTTCACACATATTTGAATACCAAAACACAGCTCTGTTTTCAAAAATCAAAATTCAAACTTGAATAATGTAAGCTATGTAACCCACAGAGGGTATTGCTTAGTAAGCTATAAAAGATGGTTTTGATCTACATTCTGGTTTATACATCTTCATTTTTATTTCTATCAGTACCATATAAGCTACTGTGAGCATTTTAGAGAACTGCATAAAGGTACTAGGAGTGTGTGTGTGTGTGAATATAGAGCATTGTATTTAAGCATTGACTGAGAAGAAAGTACTGTTTCAGATTTTTATGCTAGCAGATGGTGGCTTATTAAAAATTAAGTCATTTGACTAGAATAACTGCTACATATGTGGCATCATGCAAGGTGCTATGGAAAACACAGAAGAAACATCATCTTTTATCTTTACAAATAATATGTGTAAATAAAAACATGATATGGGGTATTACTTCTGATGTAACAGCAATAAACTACTGAAGGAAAATAAATATATAAATAATAAAATAAAATAACTACTGAAGAAAAGACTGTCAAAGAATCATAGTCAAGCCCGGTTGGCATAGTTCAGTGGTTAAGCATCAACCTATGAACCAGGATGTCACAGTTCGATTCCCTGTCAGGGCACATGCCTAGATTGCGGGCTCAATACCCAGTAGAGGGCATGCAGGAGGCAGCCAACCAATGATTCTCTCTCATTGATGTTTCTATCTCCCCTTCTCCCTTCGTTTCTTTGAAATCAATTTTTTTAAAAGTAAACTGTAATTGAAAAATAATAAATAAATAAATTAAATATTTCATAGAGATTGAGCAGGACTTTGGAGAATAGGCAAGAAGGAAAAAGGAAGGCATCCGAAAAAAGAATAATATGAACAATTTATTTATTAGTTTGCTATTAATTTAGTTGTTTTATGAGGAGTGTAAAAAAGAGAAGAAAAGCAGAATATTGGGTGGAAGGTTATAAAAATTGTATGTATCTAATGCTGTGTAACAAGCCAAAACGTAATGGCTTAAAAGAAAAATGGAGATCTATTCTCACAGTTTCCATGGTCAGTAATTAAGGAGTATCTTGGTGAGACTCTAATGAAATGACGGTCAAATCAGCTGAGACCATAGTCATCTTGGGGCTGAAGGCTCTGTTTCCACAGTGGTCCGCTCACATGGCAGAAAGCCTGTGTTCCCCTTCATGTGGGTTCTTCACAGAGATGCTTTAGTATCCTCACGGCATGGCGTCTGGCTTCCCCCAAAGCTAGTGATCCCAGAGGGTCAGCAGAGCTGTAATGCCTTTTATGACTCAGGCTTAGAAGCCACACACTGTCATCTTTGCTGTATTCTAGTGGGTCCTACAAGCCACACACTGTCATTTCCGCTGTACTCTAATGGGTCCTTGTAAGTCCTTGTGGAAGCAAACTTACAAGGACATGAATAACCAGGAAAGATCGCTGGTAGCATCTTTGAAGCCAGCTATCACACAGGCAGAGCTGAGCATTATGAAGTGAGGTGGTATATTCTGCATCTTCCCATTGCTATGAAAATGTGATCCTGGGTTCAGCCATTGGGGTGGTGGATTCCTGAGTGCCTCCATCTTTGGCAGTACTGTGGCATTGTTCCGAGAACCACTCCTAAAGACCCTTCACACCCATCGGGGATTGCAAATTCCTTAATTCTCTATATTCCTCTTTGTTTAGAGGGGCTTAAGTCTGTTTGAGAACTGACACAGGGCCCAGCCCTCTTGCATTCTGGAATATTTTTCTTATTTCCATGTTGTAAAATGGTAATTAAAGAAAATTTCGAAAGAGGAAAAAATGCCCACAAACTGTTACTTCCCTATCTTTGACTGTAATTGGATCCTGCTATTTGCATTGACTACTGTCATAAATATTTCCCCAGGTGTTAAGGATCTGAATTGTCATCTTTTTAAAGACTGCATAATATTCCTTCAAATATTTAAAAATACTCAGTGATCATATCCAATACAGGTGTGGCGAGTAGAACACTATCATATATTACCAGGGGACCATCAGTTGGTACAACTTTTTAAACTGTACTTGATCAACACAATATTAGTCTTGAAACTGTACTTAACCTTTAATCCAGCAATTGCATTTCAAGGGTTTAACCCTAAAGCATTAGTCAAAGGTGTTCACAAAAATTTACCTCCAAGGGATTAGAAGCATATCCAACAATGGAGAATTAGTTAAATTGTACATGCATATGTATATAGCCATTCATAATATAGACCAATAATCTTCAAGTGTGTTTCTCCATGAGGAGAAACCTCTGGAACAAAAGGGAGACCAAGTATTTGGGAGATCCAATCCTCCTTCACTTGGTTTATTTAGAGCATCTCCACATTTTCTTTGGTCTGAAGTTTATTTTATCTGATAATTATGTAGCCACTCCTTTCTTTCCAATAATGTTTAAGGTATATCTTTCATCTTCTTAATTCCAGTCTTTTGAGCAAAGGCACATCCAGATTTCTCAACCTTTAATCGAGCAAGTGCATTGCCACAGCCAATTCTTTTGAAAATGTTTCAGGGGTGGTGGCAGTACATTTTAACTTAGGATCATAATATCTGGGTCCCTAGAACCAATTCAATGAAGAAGAAAATATTTTCCACAAGCAGGAAGGAAATGCACAGCACAGCACACATATGGACACTTGATTTATGGCAAGGTAGCTCTGCAACCTGTGGGAAAATAATCTTATTTTCAATAAATTGTGGACCAACTGGATATACATATAAATAAAAGGACTGACTTCTAGCTCACATCATAAACAAATATCAATTCCCTGTAACTTGTAGACATTGTGGAAGGCAAAGAACACAACTAATATAGGATAATTTTATCATGATTTGGAGTAAGAGGAGATTTCTTAAAGAGTACCAAAAAAAGAATGAGTCAAAAAAGAAATTATTGATAGGTTGGATTAGATTAAATAAAAATTAAGAATATCTATTCATCAATAGACACCATTAAGAGAGTCAAATCAAAACATTCTGGGTTATATTTGCAACCCATTTAACTGACAAAGGCCTGTTGTAATCTAAATATATCTAGAACTCCTATAGATCAATTTTAAAAATGCAGTAATCCAAAAAGGAAAAGAGACAGAAATGGACAGAATTTTCACCAAAAATACATTAAAAAGGCTCATATATGAAATGGTTCCATATTCCTCATAATAGGGAAATGCAAATTAAAATCACAATGTCATAATACTGTATATCCACCAAAATGATTAAAATTAAAAAGACAAGCGTTGACAACAGGTATTTTCATACAATGCTAGTGGGAGTTCAAACTGATACAACTAGTTTGACTCATTTCTTATGAGAGTTGCACATATACATACCCTCTGGCCCAATAATTATATTCCTGTGTATTGTCCCAGCTGATATGCATAGTTGTGTGTACAAAGAGACATACACAAGAATGTCCATGGTAGCATTGTTTATAAAAACCAAACATGCAAAGCCCAGCTGGCGTGTCTCAGTGGTTGAACATCAACCCATGAACCAGGAGTTCACGGTTCAATTCCCAGTCAGGGCACATGCCCGGGTCGCAAACTTGATTTCCAGTAGGGGGCACGCAGAAGGCAGCCGATTGATGATTCTCATCATTGATGTTTTTTTTTCTCTCTCTCTCTCTCAAATTAATAATAATAATAATACATGGGGAAATCCTTGAGCTCATTAGAATATGTTTTTAAAAAACTAAAAATGCATTAGCAACCATTTTTAAAAACATTTTTAAAATATATTTTATTGATTTTTTACAGAGAGTAAGGGAGAGAGATAGAGAGTTAGAAACATCGATGAAAGAGAAACATCGATCAGCCGCCTCCTGCACATCTCCTACTGGGGATGTGCCCGCAACCCAGGTACATGCCCTTGACCAAATCGAACCCGGGACCTTTCAGTCTGCAGGCCGACGCTCAATCCACTGAGCCAAACCGGTTTCAGCTAAAAACATTTTTTTAATAATTTCTTTACATTTTGTATATGTTCTCCACATCCCTCTTATCAAATTTATATTAGTCTAAATAAGCACAAAATAAATTTCATTATAACATTTTTTCTACATAACATTTCTCAAAACATAAAAAGCATAAAATATTACATTACAAAAAGTATCCCTCTCATCCATGCCCATGTCGTTTGTCCTTCCAGATCTTGTGCATTCATAAGCCAAATCATATATATAGACTTGTAAATGTCAATTCCGTGTGTGTGTGTGTGTGTGTGTGTGTGTTTTAATCCTCACCTGAGGACATTTTTCCATTGATTTTCAGAGAGAGTGGAAAGGAGAGGGAAAGACAGAGAGAAATCTCGATGTACATCGGATGGCTGCCTCCTGCACGCATCCTGACCAGGGCCCAGGCAGGGGAGGAGCCTGCAGCAGAGGTACATGACCAGAATCAAACCTGGAAAACCTTCGTCCTCAGGCTGACTCTATCCACTGAGCCAAACCTGCTAGGGCAATGTCAATTGTTTTTTATACTTTCCCCCTGAGGTTATGTTTGCATATTTCCAGCAGCTATGAACAAATTTGTTATTTGGTGGACATCGCCCTCTTGTGTATAAAACTGAATCTGCAAGTTTGTAAATCCTGGCAAAAAAAGTGAGATAAATTCATATGAGTATTCTTTCATGGAATTACAGTCTACTTTTGTCTCTATAGATTTCCCTTTTCTAGAAATTTAATATAAATGGAATCATATGACATTTTATTGTTTGTGAATTTCTTCTTTTCACTTAGCTTAATGTGTGCAAGATTCATTTGTGTTGTAGCATGTTTCAGTATTTCATTCCTTTTTATAACTGAACTAGAGGTCTGGTGCATGACATTCGTGCACTGGGGGTGGGGATCCCTCAGCCCAGCCTGCACCCTTTCACAGTATGGGACCCCTCGGGGGATGTCCAACTGCCACAGAGGTGGGAGAGGCTCCTGCCACCCCTGCTGCATTCACCAGCCATGAGCCCAGCTTCCTGTGGGAGCACACTGACCACCAGGGGGCAGCTCCTGCATTGAACGTCTGCCTCCTGGTTGTCAGTGCGCATCATAGCGAATGGTCATTCTGCTGTTTGGTCAATTTGCATATTAGGGTTTTATTATATAGGAGGATAATATTCCACTGTAGGGATGCACATTGGTAAACAT
>NW_006285248.1:3559784-3562605 GCF_000327345.1 Myotis davidii | reverse complement strand
GAACGTTGGAGTCCTCCGTCACTGAAGCAAGCAAGCCTCATGTTCGCTTCCAGTTGCCTGGCTGCTGGCCGCCATCTTGGGTGGCAGTTAATTTGCATATCGCCCTGATTAGCCAATGGGAAGGGTAGTGGTCATACGCTAATTACCATGTTTCTCTTTTATTAGATAGGATGCTGCCACAAACATGCAATTATTTTCCTTTTACAGTTGCAAAGAGAGAAGCCTTCTGAACTGAATAACTCAAAGGCTTATAACAGGAGGTAGGAATTGTCCTACTCAGGACATCACTTTGCTCATCACTGCAAACGCAGTGGCAGCCACTGCACCTGAGGGCTCCTCACATCTCCAGTCACCCCAACCTTCACCTGAAGTCCTGTCATCTACCACTCCAGTTCACCAACTGCAAAAATGACCATCCTGTCAGCTGCTAGTCTCCCACCCCTTTCCCTTTCCCAAACCTTTTTTCTGGTTCTCTGCAAACTTTATTTTGACTTTATGCCACATTTGCCTTGATGGAATGTGGGCTCCCCTGAGGATACCACTTCCCCAAATTCTTTCATGTGGAGCTATTTCCTGTCATACTCCAGGCCCTGGAAGCAGGAAGTGAATCCCCTTCTTCTGCAACACTGCTTCAAATTAGTTCTCCTTTCTCCTCCCCAAACCCTGGCAATTGGGGAGCTTCAGGCACCACCCTTCTTGTCACTATAATCCAGTGACTCCCGGTCACCTGTTCTCATTCAGTGATCACTCCCTCTCACACCCCACAGCTCATCATCCCTCGTCACTTCTTCTCCATTCCTTCCAACATTCTGGATGATGTTAATTTCCTTTCTGACTTTTATGCCCTCCTGAGCAGTTCTGACAGTACACTAGCTTCTCTCAGTTTCTGAATTCTACCTGCGCTAGCCATCCAACATCAAGTGTCCACCCTAGATCTTGCAGAATCAGGTCAATTCACAAAACAAAACAGTTGGCAGAATTTATTTAATTCTTGTTACTATAAATAAAATTAAGAATTCTCTGCCTACCAGAAAGAAGAGTAGCTCCTTATATCTGGACTGGGGATTTATTGTGTTGTTGTCTTTATGCTTGCTTGACCCGTGACTGAAATTTTAAAATTGAAACTATAAGTGTTTTCTCTGTGTATGTGATGCAGAGAGATCTTTACTATTCATTGTGTCATTGTATAAGGTTTTTCCATTTCAGGACATGATTGATAGATTATACAGGTTTTTTTAAAATTTGTTTTTATTGTTGAGAGAATTACAGATTTCCCCTACTTTCTCCCCCTTTGCTGCACTCCACCTGATTCCCACCTCACCCCAGGCCTTCACCTCACTATTGTTTGTGCCCAAGACTATGCGTATATGCATATATGTCCTTTAATTAATTTCTTCCCACCCACCCTTTAACCCACGTCCCTCTGAAGTACGTCAGTCAGTGTGTTTCATGCTTCCATGTCCATGAACTGATTTTGTTCCACATGTAAGTGAGATCATGTGCTATTTGCCTTTCTCTGACTGGTTTATATCACTTAGCATAATACTCTCCTGGTGCATCATGATGTATCAAAGGGTAAAAGATCCTTCTTCTTCTTTATTTTTTTTTTTACAACCGCATACTATTTTATTGTGTAAATGTACCCCAGCATTTTTTAAATCCCCCCATCTTCTGTTGGGCACTTGGCTGTTTCCAGATCTTAGCTATTGTAAATAATGTTGCTATGAACAGAGAGGGGACATATATTCTTTCTTATTGGTATCTTGGGTTTCTTTGGCTATGTACCCAAAAGTGGGATCACTGAGTCAAGGGCAATTTCGTTTTCAATTTTTTGAAGAAATTCCATACTGTTTTCCACAGTGACTGCACCAGTCTGCATTCCCACATTGTAGTTTTTATTTGCATCTGTCTGATGATTAGTGACCTTGAGCATTGTTTTACATGTCTCTTGGCCAGCTAAAAGTCCTCTGCAAAGGAACCCATTGTATGGGAGAACATATTCCTCAGTGACACATCTGATCATGGGTTAATTTCTAAAATATATAAAGAACTCATATAACTCATCAAGAGGAAGACAAACAGTCCAATTAAAAGATGGACAAAGGCCGAAACCGGTTTGGCTCAGTGGATAGAGCATCGGCCTGCGGACTGAGAGGTCCCAGGTTCGATTCCGGTCAAGGGCATGTATCTGGGTTGCAGGCACATCCCCAGTGGGAGATGTGCAGGAGGCAGCTGATCGATGTTTCTCTCTCATTGATGTTTCTAACTCTCTGTCTCTCTCCCTTCCTCTCTGTAAAAGCTCAATAAAATATATTAAAAAAAAAAAGATGGACAAAGGACCTGAATAGACACTTCCCCATAGTATATAGTTTTAAAGGGTCCTGTTCTGATTGGCTGATAGGGGTAAATGCGCACCTGCATGGGTTGAAAGTTCCTAAAACTCCCAGAAATTAACAAACTTGTAAAACTTCAAGTGTGCTAGAATCTAAAGGGAAATAAAAGCATTCCTAACAAAATTAACAAGTAATGTTTTAAGAAGCAAAGTTCATTAAATTTAGTGAATCTTTGGCAAACATGAATAGTTTAATACTTGTTTTAATATTAAACGATTTAAAACTAGCTATGTCTTCTCTTGCTTATCAGTGTTAACTATAATGCAAGCCTATATTCTGTTCGAGTTGGGAATGTTCTTCTTTATAAATTAATACTAGAGGCCCGGTGCACAAAAATTTGTGCACTCAGGGGGTGGGGGGGAGATTCCCTCAGCCCGGCCTGTGCCCTCTTGCAGTCTGGGACCCCTCGGGAGATAACGCCCTGCTGG
>NW_006285248.1:3556873-3559167 GCF_000327345.1 Myotis davidii | reverse complement strand
GGAGTCCTCAGTTACTGAAGCAAGCAAGCCTCATGTTCGCTTCAAGCTGCCTGGCTGCCGGCCGCCATCTTGGCTGGCAGTTAATTTGCATATCGCCCTGTTTAGCCAATGGGAAGGGCAGCAGAGTGACACCAATTTGCATGTTTCTCTTTTATTAGTGTAGATTGGTTTATTGATCAAATAAGCTAATATTGCTGCCAGTTAATGTTTAAGATTATAAAAAAATATAAATTAGTGTTTTTTTGCTTATTTTTGTTAATCCTCACCTAAGGATATTTTTCCATTGACTTTTAGGGAGAGTGGAAGAGAGAGGGAAAGACAGAGAGAAACATAAACACATCGACTGGTTGCCTCCTGCATGAGCCCAGCCTGAGGAGGAGCCTGCAACCAAGGTACATGCCCTTGACCGGAATCGAACCGAGGACCGCTTGGTCTGCAGGCCAATGCTCTATCCACTGAGCCAAATGAGCTAGGGCATAAATTAATGTTTAGATAAACTGAATCATTAGTCTGATTTTTAATAGTAGTTACATTTTATGACATGTGCTAACTTGCTCATTTCTTTAGGTAATTTTGGACTTACATTAAATTAATTCCCAGATAGTCAGTGGATGCCTAAGTCATTTCTAAGTAAGAAATGACACTGAAACATTGATTACTAAATAGAATTTTCAGTTTATGTGCTTTTGGTTTGTATTTTAAATGCTACAAAGAGGCCATTTCTTTGGATCTGTTAATAAATGTGCTTATTTTGCCACTTGGAGACACCTTATTAAGGATGTGTACAGCTGTAGAAATTATGTGTATTCATGAGCTTTGCTAATCTGCAAAAATGCCAGTGCATGACAGTTCACAATTATCCACCCCCTAGTGTTCTGTGAAATCAAGTTTCTTTGGTTAAAAGTTACTATTAATACAAATGATTGAGACTATACTTAGGAGCAATAGTTTCAGAAAAATACAACTGTGTGTGTGCTTTTGCTTTTCAGGGAGAATACTAGTTTTTTCCCTAAAGCAGCCATTCTCAGGGTTTGTTTGTTTTTAATATATTTTTATTGATTTCAGCGAGGAAGGGAGAGAGGGAGGGAGGGAGAGAGAGAGAGAGAGAGAGAGAGAGAGAGACATCAATGTTGAGAAAGAATCATTAATTGGCTGCCTCCCCACACTGGAGATTGAGCCCGCAACCCAGGTATGTGCCCTTGACCAGAATCAAACCTAGGGCCGTTCAGTCCCCAGGATAATGCTCCATCCACTGAGCCAAACTAGCTAGGACTCTCGGGGTTTTTTGGTCTACAAATTCCTTTGCGCCACATCTCCATCAGCAATGTACGAGTGATTTAGTTTCTCCGTATCTTCACCAGCATTTGGTGTTGTCATTATTTTCTATTTTAGTTATTCTGTTAGGTGTAAAGTGATATATCTCATTGTGGTTTTAATTTGCATTTCTTTTATGACTAAATGAAGTTACACATTTTTTCATGTGCTATTTGATATCTGTATATATTCTTCAGTGAAATGTCTATTTCTTTTCCCCACATTCTAAATAGGCTGTTTTTCCTGTTGAATTTTTTATATTATGATACTCATCCTTTCTCTGATATTTTGTAAGCATTTTATCCCACTCTATAGTTTGTCCCTTTGCCTTCTTGACAGTCTCTCACAGAGAAAAAATTTTAATTTTGTGATATTGTTTATCAATTTTTTCTGTAATCATGTTTTGTGTGTGTGTGTGTGTGTGTGTGTGTGTCAAAGGGCAACTCTATTATCTAGCCCTAGATCCTTAGCATTGTCTCCCTTTTTTCTAAAATTTTTATAGTTTTCTGTTTTACATTAAATCTATTAATTTTGAGTTGCTTTTTGTACAAAGCATGAGACTTAGCAAGATTCTTTTTTTGTTTCTTTAAACATATGTTTTCCCAGGACCACTTGTTGAAAAGCCTATTTTTCATTGAATCCACGTGTTTATTGCTAGTTTTAAGAAATACAGTTGATTTTTCAATGTTTATCTTGTATCCTGAAACCTTGCAGAACTCAGTTACAAGACCAAGGAGATTTCTTGGAATTTTCTATGTAAATAAGCATGCCAACTGCAAATGAGTTTTTTCTTTCTTGCACTGTGTTGAATATCAGTGATGTGAGCAGAATCCTTGCCTGTGTTTGACCTTAGGGAAAAAGTAGTCTCATTAGGAATAATGTAGGGCACCTGGCTGGTGTGGCTGTGGTTGTGTATCCACCTATGAACCAGGAGGCTACAGTTCAATTCCCAGTCAGGGCACATGTCCAGGTTGCAGGCT
>NW_006285248.1:3551180-3556826 GCF_000327345.1 Myotis davidii | reverse complement strand
GCCGGCTCGCGAGCCACATGCGGCTTTTTGGCCTCTTGAGTGTGGCTCTTCCACAAAATACCACATGTGGGCCCGCACGTACAGTGCGATTGAAACTTCACGGCCCATGCGCAGAAGTCGGTATTTTGTGGAAGAGCCGCACTGAAGGGGCCAAAGAGCCGCATGTGGCTTATGAGCCGCGGTTTGCCGAGCCGCAGTTTGCCAACCACTGTCTAAGCTGAGCCCAGCTGGCGTGGCTCAGTGGTTGAGCGTCCACCTATGAACCAGGAGGTCACAGTTCAATTACCAGTCAGGGCACATGTCCAGGTTGCAGGCTCGATCCCCATTAGAGGACGTGCAGGAGGCAGCCGATCAATAATTCTCTCTCATCATTGATGTTTCCAGCTCTCTCTCCATCTCTGAAATCAATAAAAATATATTTTAAACTATTTTTATCAAATGCTTGTTCTACATTGATTAATAAAAGCATGTGTTTTCTTCTCCAACCTGTTAGTATGGCAAATAAAGTTGATTTTCAAATATTGAATCAGTCTTGCATCTCTGGAATAAATCCTATTTGATGAGGGTACATAATTCTTTTTACATATTGTGTAATTGTATTTGCTAATACTTTAAGAATTTTGCATCTATATTTTTCAAGAATATTGAACTGCCAATTTTTATAGTACCTTTGTTTGGTTTGATATCAGGATGATAGTAGCTTCATAAAATGAATTGGAAACAGTAACCTCTTCTATTTCCTAGAGGAGATTGTATATAATTGATGTAGAATTGTGTAGAAATACTCGGTAGAATTCTCCTGTGAAACCACCTGGGCCTAGAGATTTCCTAGGTCGAGGCTCAATCACTGAGCAGGCTGGGCTGCCAGTTTTTGCTTCACATATTTTGCAGCTCTGTTGTTTGGCGCATGCACATTTTGAAATTTTATGTTTTCTTTGTGGATTGACACTTTCATCATTATAGAATGTTCCTCTTTAATTTTCTTTGAAGTCTACTTTATCTGATAATGATGTAGCCACTCCTGCTTTCTTTTGAATAAGGTTTGAGGTATATCTTTTGCATCTTCTTAATTTCCATCAGTTGAACAAAGGCAAATCCAAATTTCTTAATCATAGCTTTGGCTATGGTTAATTCTTTTGAAAATATTTCAGAGTTGGTGATAGTTAAAATTTAACTTCAGATCATAATATTTGGGTTCCTAGGAGTATTTAGCAAAGAACCAAAGAAGAAAATGTTTCTAAAAAGCTAGAAGGAAATGCACAGAGAACTTGAACTTTTAAGTTATAAAGAGTAAGGAAAGGCAACTCTAAGTGATTATATATATATATATATATTATTTTTCTTTTCAACAGATACTAACTCGTCCAATGACGTTAGTTAGTGACCAATTATGAAGGGAATGTGTTTAAGCCTTATTTATTTATTAAGAGAATAATGTTTTTCTTTAATTGAAATCCCCTTACATGGCAAATAACCTACCTAGAAGAATTCTGAAAAAGATGCATAGATGTGATCATCGATATCCAGTGTTGGACAGTCCCATTCTTAGATACAAATCAATACTGCTTTATTGTTGCAATGTAATAGCCAGCCTTTATTTTCCTAGGCTTTCACAAAATAAAATAAGCATGCAATGAAGAGGCCCAGCATTCCTACTCTGTCCTTGATTCACTTCACTCCTTCCTGTTACTATTCAAGGACAAAATGCTGAGACAGATCTGGTTCTTTGGCATCTTTTGTCCTCTGGCAATCTCTCTTCCCCCCACTATTTGTACTTATTCAGTACAGCACATGCCGTTTGTTCTAGCACACTAAATTTAAGGAAAGGAATTCTAGATATAAACATAAGTATTTGCATATTTGAGATAGAACATTGTAACATTCTATTTCTGAGATCATGCTTAAAACACTAACCCTGGTAGTGTTTTCTTGACACTATTCCCCTTTACCCTTCCTCCTTATTAAAAAACCATCAGATTCCCCTTCCTCCCACTACTCTCTAACCTTTATGCTTACGATTCTTCATGACAAGAATATTTAACACTTGAATCCAGAGCTCACTATATGTGCCATAGTAAACACCTTACTTGCTCTATCTTATTTAATTCTTATGACATTATTTTAAGAATATTATCCAACATAAAGTTGGGGTAATATACAGGCATATGTTTAGTTCACTTCCCTTTATTGTGCTTTAAAGACACTGCAGGGTTTTTATTTTTAATTTTTAATTGAGGGCTTGTGGCAAGCCTGTGTGGAGCAAGTTTTTCAGTGCCATTTTTTCAACATCATTTACTCACTTCAGCCTCTGTGTCACAGTTTGGTAATTCTCACAATATTTCACTTTTTCCACTATTATTACATTTATAATAATGAATATTACGTGAATATTACATAAACTGAGTTGATAAAACAGCAGCAGGGTTTGAGATTGAAAGTTCTTTGAAAAAAGTTCTACTGTGGGAAAAATGTTATCAAAAAGCATCACATGCAATCATTCCTGAAAGGAAGAGTCAGTTGATGGGCAAACTTCATTGATGGCTTATTTTAAGAAATTGCCAGAGCCACCCCAACCTTCAGTGTCACCCCTCTGATCAGTTAACAGCCATCAATATTGAGGCAAGACCCTCTACTGGTAAAAAGATTGACTTGGTTAAGGCTCAGATGATGGCTAGCATTTTTTAAAAAAAAGTAATTCAAAATTAAGGCACGCAATTTTTTTTTTTAGACATAGTACTATTTCAGACTTAACACATTTCGTACCGCTCAGGAGTTTTCTCGTGTTTCACGTGCCATCTGTTAAGGACCGCTGACGAGTGTTCTCGTTTTTCACGCCCATGGAAAAAGGAGCGAATCTAGATACTTATATAAATTTTGTTTGGTCCCTCTTCATAGAGGAAAATGTTTTACGCAGTACCATACGTTAAACAAGTACTAGGAACTTTGTTTTTGTTAATAAAAATGTTATAATTATTGAAAAACAACACCTAAAGTGCATTATGATTTAAATAACGTGCAGTTTGCCCAAAAACGTGTGGTCCCTGGCGTATGTCTTAGAGATTTCTATGCGGTACACAATGTGTTTAATAGACTACAGTACACCGTAAGCATAACTTTTATATGCACTGGGAAACCCCAAAATTTGTGTGACTCACTTTATTGCAATAATCACTCTGTGGTGCCTCTCTGGACTGAAACCACAATATATTTGAGGTATGCCTGTAATAATAAAAAGATGAGAAAACTGATTTCAAATAAGTTATAAAACATCTGCATTCACACAGATAATAAGTTCTGAAGTCTGCACTGAAATCTAAGGTGCACAAGGTCATTAGGCTGTGCAAATAATTAATGTTGATTATCTGTTAACATTTCTTTTTTATATATATTTTATTGATTTTTTACAGAGAGGAAGGGAGAGAGATAGAGAGTTAGAAACATCGATGAGAGAGAAACATCGATCAGCTGCCTCCTGCACATCCCCCACTGGGGAAGTGCCCGCAACCCAGGTACACGCCCCTGACCGGAATCGAACCCGGAACCTTTCAGTCCGCAAGCCGACGCTCTATCCACTGAGCCAAACCGGTTTCCGCAACATTTCTTGAGAAGAACGTAAATTTTTATTTAATATTTGATGGTTGAGGAAAAGATATGACCCATGGCCTCTCTTCCTTATCCATTGGTTACTCATACACTTAAGGTAGCCTGCACTTAATTTACTTACTTTTAGCGTATAAATTAAGAGGAAATATCATCTAAGTCTGTATGGAGGGGAAATAGAATGTATTTAGATATGACTTACATAAATAACGTGAAAACTAAAAATAAAAAATCACACTAATGGGTACTTTTTCCTCCCCAACAAAAAACTGAACCAACACCGGTTTCCAACCATAATGTCGTCACGCCGTGACGTCACGCCGGTAGGGGGAGGCAGATTGGGGTTAAGGCCAGCGCAGTCATCCAAGTTTCATTAGGCGGCACAGGAGCTGGGCACGTTCCCAGCGAGCGACGCAGGGACAAGAAGACACCGCGGCGGAACACACTGGGCGGTTAAGAACACGTGTAAGCCTGCGCTCGCTTCCAGTCCGCGGATCCCACACACAAACCTAAACCTAAGCCACCACGCTCCGCACCGAGGCCCCGCCCACTCACCCCGGAGGGGGCGTGACCCCGAGGAACGCGTAGAGAATGCGCACGCGCATCCAAAACCCAGCCACTTCGCCAACTATCAATCTCGCGAGGGTTGAAAGTCAGTGGCGTAGATAAGTGTCCTGGATCCTGGCGAGATCGATGATAGCGACCCAGGAAGACGAAGCGGCGAGTCTCTTTCCTCGCCTCGGCCTTTCTTTGGCTTTTTTTCCCCTTTCCCTCAACTCTCCACCCTCCAGGACACCAGCCCGCCTTTCCTGACCTCCGTGACCCAGTGGCCCCGCCCACCCCCGTCGACGTGATTCCCGCCGTGAGGTCAGCACCGGCCGAACCTCAGCCCGGCGGAAGCGGCGGACGAGGAGAGTGGTGCTCGGCTCAGGCTCACCGCGGGTCCCGGCGCTCGGGGCATCGGGGTTGCCCGCTCGTCCCTCCCTCAGTCCTTTGCGACGTAGCCGCCCCGGCCTAGGCCTCCTCATCCCTGCGGCGCCTGGCCCCCAGCGGCTGCGGGTGACGCAGACGGAACATCATGTCGTCCGCGGCCGAGCCTCCGCCACCCCCGCCTCCCGAGAGCGCGCCTTCCAAGCCCGCAGCCTCGGCCGCCAGCAGCGGGAGCGGCAACCGCAACAAAGGCGGCCCCGAGGGCATCGCGGCCCAGGCGGCTCCCTCGGCGGCCGGCGCCGGCCCCAGGGACACGGAGATGGAGGTGAGAGTGCGGCCCGGGGAGGGCGCGCAGTGGGAAAGGAGGAGCTGGTGCCCTGCGCGCATTTTAGCGGTCGGACCCCTCGACACCCAAACTCGGCCTCGGGCCTTTGAACCCGAGATGATGCTTCCACCTTCTGTACTTAACCTTTCCAGGCGGACTGTGGCTTTTTGGCGCCGCACATTTTTTTTTTTTAAGCGAACCTTGCCACATCTTCCAAGACTCTTAGGAAACAGATGTTCTTGGTTACTGAGGCGGAGCGGGACCTTCCCGTTTGTTTGCCCCAGACTCCCATAATCCCCTCCCCATCTCGGAACCAAGGTTTTAGTTTCACTGAACTTGGGGGAAGGGCGAGAGAGCGTCCCCTTTCAAGTGAGAGATAGACACGGGGGGTGGGGGGAGGAGGAAGGGGTGCATTTAAAAGCTGCGCATCGTCGGACTTGGGCCTCCTTCTCTTAATCCCGGTTCTTGCGGGGGCGGATTCTGTTCCGGGGAGAAAACAATGGCGAGAGCTAGATGGCCGAGTGCGCAGTGGGGATGAGCGAGGCGCAGCTGCCCTGGCGGAGGGAATGGTGGCCCCTCCCAGGCACTGTGCCCCTGGGGAGGGGAACGACCCGGCGGTGGCAGCTGCGTCTTGGACCCCCTCCTCCCCCCTAATGTGATGGGGGAGTGGATGGGTGGGTGAATGAATTAGTAGGTCCGGGTCGGTGGGTTGGCTTTCAGTCCTGCTCTGTTCCTCCTTTGGGGCCTTGGCTTGTTTGGGGGGCGGTTTGGGGGGCGAGGGGTTGGTACAG
>NW_006285248.1:3541885-3551053 GCF_000327345.1 Myotis davidii | reverse complement strand
GTCCTGCGGGTGGGGGGAGGGGTGGACAGATGAGGGAGCGCCAGGCGGGTCTCTTGGGTGTGCTCCAGGGTTTTGCGATGTATGGGAACGAAGTGCTTCTTCCAGATTTTATTCTTGGCCTTCAGTCTGTGTAGGCGTTAGGCCCAAAGGTTTCTGGGATCCTTCCATCCTTGGATAGGCAGCATGAAGGTAATGTTGCTCTCAAGATGAACCTTGATGCAGAGTTGACACAGTAAGGAACCCGTAGCGCAGTTTACCGTTGAAGCATTTGGCGCAATGGTCACCAAAGGTCTAGTTTGGGGTGAAGTAACATTGTGTTACTAGTTTTTGTTTGTTTTGTTCATCCTCACCCGAGGATATTTTTTCATTGGTTTTTAGAGAGAGTGGAAGAGAAACACATTGACTGGTTGTGTCCTGCACGCGCCCTGACCGGGGCCCAGGCCAGGGCAGAGCCTGCCACCCAGTTGCGTGCCCTTGACCAGAATCAAACCGGCACCCTTTGGTCCGCGGGCCCCCGCTCTGTCCACTAAGCCAGACTGGCTAGGGCTGTGTTATTTTAAAGAGAACTTTGAGTGGTTTGGTAGGATTTAGGGGAATAGGACACCTGATATTCTGTAGTTTTAAGTGATTTGAGATTTGCCTCAAATTCCTATCTACTGATGCCTATTTTTTCCCTCTTAAGGTTTTAAATGGTTCTTTTGGATCACCAGGGCTGTTTAATCTGCTCCATGGCATAATGGGGGTTGAAAATCTGTGACACTGAAATAGTGTATCTAAATGAGCAAGTCTTTACAAAATGATGTTCATAGTCTCCATTAGCTTCTCAAGAGGATCTGTCATTCAAACTTTGGAATAACAACCAGTGTCTCACTAGAGATCTTATTTAAACATCAGAAAATAGCAATTTAAAGCCTAAAATAAATATTTTGTTCAGTTGCTGTTTTTAAAATTGAGTTAAAGTTAGTATGAATATTGATCTGATAACAAGTACCATATGAAGTGAGCGATACTTTTCTTTGCCCAATGGGAAAGTAGAACCCGTCATAGAACCTAGGTCTGGCTCTGAAACTGACCCTTTTCCAACATGTGTCCTGTCATATTCTTTTAAAAAAGATAGTTGACAGTTTTATTTACTGAAGAATGATTTAGTTCAAACTTCTCAGTATAGGAATATTACTAATTTTATCTTTTATTAGTCTTTAATGTTTTTTTCATATTATAGTGTGATTTTTTTGTGTCTTTTAAAATAAATGTACCTTCAGTATTTTTTAACTGAATTTAGAAATCATTGAGGTTTACTGGTAAAAACCAGGTTTGAGCATAAATGTGTTACAATTCTTGACAATAATGTTTCACAGTTGAAAAAAATTTTAATGCCCCTTTCGTGTTTGAACATAGAATATAAAGCAGGTTTGTTGTGGGTTTTGTTTTTTTTTGACAAAGCTGTCACAGAAATATTTTTTATTTTTGTTTTTAAATAGGCTTTTATTGAGTTTTAGAGAGAGGCGGGAAGGAGAAACATCTATAAGAAACATCACATCTATCTACTGCCTATTGCATGCTGCCTGCTGGGGATTGAGCCCACAACCCAGGCTTGTGCCCTGACCGGGAATTCAACTGTGGTTCATAGGTGGATGCTCAACCACTGAGCCACATGGGCTGGACCTTATGTTGTTTTTTAAATAGATGATTAGAACTTTGCAGTGTAGAAGTTAGTACTGTATTGTTTTTTTATGTGGTCTGTGGCATTTTTGATACCAGGAAGAATAAATTTGCAAGAGTAACACATTTATTACCAATTTAGGAATCAGACTGTATTGAACTTAAGCAACATGAAAAATTTTTTGCAATATTCCGAAAGATAGAAATCAGGGTGACTAAATAATACTACTTCCCTGGTGTACATTTGTATAGTAGCATAGTTGATACTGCAATTTTGTGATTACAGTGGAACCTTGTTTCTCAAATTTAATTCGTTACAGAAGGCTGTTTGAAAACTGAAGCATTTTTTTCCCATTAGAAATAATGTAAATGGAATTAATCTGTTCTGGACCCCCAAATGATTCCCTTTTGTAACCTTTCTTATATACACTACATGTCTACTGTACTGTTTGATCTATAAATAATACTTTAAAACAAAAAGGACATGAAATGTAACTGAAAATTTAACAAAAAGGAAATGTACAGTAAAAAATGAAAACTTAATAATCAGCAACAAAAGCAAAAAACCCACAAAAATATTCACAGCAATAAATTGACGCATACTCGAGAATTCTCTCCTTTTTTTTTTTTGCCTGAGAGATGCGTGACGTCATACAGGTATAAGCATGAAAGGGTTGTCAAGTTGAGAAGGAATTGTTCAGGATGGGAGATGTTCGAGAATTGAGGTTTGACTGTAAAAGGAAACGTTTTCTTCACTTTTTATACTGTTTAATTTGATCTCATAATTTTTATTAGAAAAAGATTTGCTGAAGATAATTTTGTTCTAGGATGTTGTAGATAATAATCTGTTTTATTGTCAGTAGCCATGCTGTTTACATATGTGGGTTAATATATAGGTTGTATCATTTTGGTGTTACATTTCATCAAGGTTTTCTATAACGTTAGTGATAGCTATTTAATTATCTGGGACAAGAATATATTACTTATAATGTATTTCGGGCAGAAATCAGTCTAAAAATGGTGTGTTGACTATTCTTGAAAAACAATCCATGATTTTTCCCTCCTACCAGGAAGTATTTGATGACGCATCTCCTGGAAAGCAAAAAGAAATCCAAGAACCAGATCCAACCTATGAAGAAAAAATGGTATGTTCTAGGTTATATGAATAGAGTCTATAATAATAACTTTTTATTAGGTGATTGACTATACCAAACTTTTGTTCTATTTAATTTAGGCATAGATAGCCAATTGAAATGTATAACATGGGATTCTTTAACCTGTATCTTATTTGCCTATATAGAGCAAATATAGAAGTCTTACATGAATTCACATAATACTATGTAATTATATGGATTGTGTTAAAACCCCCTTTATTTTAAAATTTAGCATCAGTGAGATGAGTTAAAGACCAGAGAAATTGTTATTAAAGTGAATAATGTAAGGTCCTTGCTCATAGCATTCAGTATGCATGGGATCTTTACAAAAGAGGACATGATGTTATAATTGAATCCTTGAAAGACCCAGCTCACATTTCATATCCTCTAAGAAACTTTTGTTTTATGTCATTTAACCAGTATTTACAAAAAGTTTTAAATTTAAATGTGTGTGTGTACCTGTAACTGTTCCATCTCCTTTATTTGTTGTCAAACTTATTTACAGAAAAAGAGATAGTTGCCAGCTCTGCTTTTTCCATTCATTCCTTTAACTGTCACAATTTAGATTTTGCTATTAACACTGTGTTAGTGATTCTAATTGCCAATTCTGTGGCTTAATTTTAGCTTCATTCTCCCTGATCTCCCTTGACTTTCACATTATTGACCATCCCTCAGAGATTTTTTACTTGCCTGAGAGACCCTTTTTTCTTTGATGATATCCTATTTACTTGACTTTTCTTTTGTTCATTACTTTCTGAACAAAAGATATTTTTTATCCTTATCATTGGTTTTCATCTGCCATATTTATTTGTAGCCCAAATGCCTCCAACCATTTTACCCCTGAGCATTTATTACTTTCTGACAATTTAACATAATTTACTTATTATGTTTGGTTTTGATATTAGACTTATAATGAAAACTTCATAAAGAGACAAAGAACCTTTTCTGATACAAGTATTTGTTGAACAGCTACTTAAGATGATAATGTGAAAGAAGTGAAGAATACTTACTCAGTGATTTGAAGAATGTAGAATAGTTTTTACCTTAAAATGGCTAGATTTTAACCTATCTAAATTTATTTCCAGAGCGTATTTCTCTTGATTTCAAACAATTGCAACAATTGAATAGTCTTTTTTTAGACCCAGTATCTTCTAGTTGCATGTTCTTGGCTTTTCTTCGATTATATATGAATTAAGAAGACTGTCATTTTTTGACTTAACGAAACATTCTCATCATGTGCCTTGCTGGTAGCAAATTGGCCTTCAGTTGTTTTTTTTAATATATTTTATTGATTTTTTACAGAGAGAAAGGGAGAGGGATAGAGAGTTAGAAACATTGATGAGAGAGAGAAATATTGATCAGTTGCTTCCTGCACACCCCCTACTGTGGATGTGCCCGCAACCAAGGTACATGCCTTTGACCAGAATCGAACCTGGGACCTTTCAGTCCGCAGACCGACGCTCTATCCACTGAGCCAAACCGGTAGGGCTGGCCTTCAGTTTTTATATTGGTGTGATTTTTTAAAAAAATTACATAGCTTTTACAATGCAGTGGTATATGGATGCCTCTGGTGTTTGCTTGCTAGGTAAAAGGTCTTTGTAAAATTCATTGTAAAACTGATATTTAAAAAATAACTGGTTTCTCTATTTGTGCTCTTGTTTCCCCTTTTTATTGTTATTATTTTTTTAAAATGTATTTTTATTGCTTTCAGAGAAGGAAGGGAGAGGGAGGGAGATAGAAAATCAGTGATAAGAGAGAATCATTGATCAGCTGCCTCCTGCATGACCCCCACTGGGGATTGAGCCTGCAACCTGGCCATGTGCCCTTGATAGGAATTGAACCCGGGACCCTTCAGTCTACAGGCAGATGCATCCACTGAGCCAAACCTGCTAGGGCTCTTGTTTCCCCTTTTTAAAACCAAAATACTAGTGTGTCTGCAAAGGGTCTGTTGCCCAATGACTTTAGATTTCATTGTTTATTTTTATAAAAACTTGATTTCAAGGATCTTAAATTTTTCTGTTCAAATTATTTCATTCTTGGTGTGATACTAGGGACTGTTGAAAATGACAGATGTTAGATATGAAAGGAAGAAATAGTATTAAACCTGCATTGGGTTAATGGATAATTAATGAACTTAATAGGTGCTTTCCATGCTTGATACCTTTTTAAAATTGGCACAGCCTAACTGATTAATGACCAATGCATTTTTCTCCACTTTTGGATAAATTAACTTATGTTACATTATGTCTTCTAAATTTGCATTTGCTATTTTTGGTCAGCTCTGTTGGAGTATAATTTTTACACAACAATTTTAAGTTCTTTATTCAAGGTTTGGTACACATTCGTAGTCATTTAACCACCACTACAATTATGATGTAAAACAGTTCCATCATCTCAAAAAAGTTTGTTCCTGCCCTCTTCCCCTTGCTACTTCAGAGCTGCGTTCTATCATTAGTTAGAATTTTATAAAAGTAGTCATACAGTATGTATAGTCAGTCATATGTGATTGGTTTCTTTTATATAGCATAAAGCTTCTGAAACTAATCTATGTTGTTGCATGTATCGGTAGCTTGTTCCTTTTTATTGCTGTGTTCATGTATGGAGACATGTTAAAACTTTGATTTCTGAAGTAATTTATATTAATCTAACAAAGTGTCTCAAAATTTTTTGCAGCAAACTGACAGAGCAAATAGATTTGAGTATTTATTAAAGCAGACAGAGCTGTTTGCACATTTCATTCAGCCTGCTGCTCAGAAGACTCCAACCTCACCTTTGAAGATGAAACCAGGGCGCCCACGAATCAAAAAGGATGAGAAACAGAATTTGCTATCAGTTGGCGAGTGAGTAATGGTTTACACTTCATAGTTGGACTCCGATTTATTTTTATAATCTTTATTAGAAGCTTAAAATCATTTCATTTAAAAAAATTTTAATTCTGTTATTTATTTGGCCCCCATTGGTTTGGGCAGGATGTATTCATACATGTATAAATAAATAAATATATCTTTATAATGCCTTATTTTTTATAGCATTAGACAGTTTGTGGATTGCAACAACTATATTGAGTAAGGAATTCAAATTTTATGCTATTTATGCTGTTCCTTGGAGAGGAAACAAATGCAGAGGTTAAGTCTCTGCTGATCTGTGGAATATTATGATGATTTTTGCCACAGCAATTTGTTTAAAATTTTTGTTACATACTTAGTTGTCTTTACACAATTGACATGTCAAGATATTGTTCAAAGTATGAAATAACTCCTTTATGTTGAATTTATTCTGCTTTAGAATTTTTGTGCTAGTTGGATAACTAAGATGTTTAATTAGTAATAATTAATAGATATAAGGCAGTCTCAACTCCCTAGATCAGCGATTCTCAACCTGTGGGTCGCGATCCCTTTGTGGACAGTCAAACGACCCTTTCACAGGGGTTACCTAAGACCATCAGAAAACACATATATAATTACATACTGTTTTTGTGATTAAACACTATGCTTTAATTATGTTCAATTTGTAACAGTGAAATTGGGGGTCACCACAACATGAGGAACTGTATTAAAGGGTCAAGGCATTAGGAAGGTTGAGAACTACTGCCCTAAATGGTTGTGTGAAAAATGAAATGTGATTAAGTAAGGAATGAAAATACTAAAGGTTATCTAAAAGAGGAAATTACAAACTGTTATCAACCATCTTAAACTTATTACACAATTTACAGAAGCATGGGAAGTATAATCTCTGTCTTAAAGGGATTATCATCGAAAACAAGCATAAGACCTCATTTTATTTGGATTTTCCACTCATCTAATATATTTTGTTCCTTATCCATTGTATACAACTAGAATGCTATTGTTTTAATACTTATGAAACTTCATAAGAGAGAACATTATACTTCAGATGTGTTTAAATTGCTTCAGACTTAAGTTTGCAGCTGTTTAAATGGCATCAGTCTCATCCTCTAGAAATATGAACTATAGTCGATATGTAATAGGGTAGTCAATATGGTGTCATGAAAAACACTTCTATTAAGATGAGATCTAGATATTCTATAGTAAATACAAAATTGTTTAGCTTGGTCTACTTGTTAGGGTTATTAGGGAAAGGGCACCTCAGTTAATAGATTTCTTTTCTTCCCTTGGTAGAAATTAAGCTATAAATTAGATTTAGAGGTCATAATAGTGGCATAATCTGCTATTTTCTAATTTAAGTGAACATTTGGAAGTATAAAGGTGTAAAATTGTATGCTTCAGAATTGGAGAGTAACTAGTTTTGCTAACCTAAAATTTACTTTATTTCTTAAGCCCTTTCGGGACTAAGACATCCGGCATTATTATGACTTAAGAAAATTAGTTTGTAAAGGGATGTACTAGTATCTGACTCTTGGGATATTGAAACTGGGGTTGTGTATTCAAAAAGCTTTGCGTAATTCTGATGAATCTATGGTTAAGAGTCATTGCTAAAGTTCTATGTGTCTATTCTGCATATTCTGCAGCTTTTGGTGAAAATAGTAGTTTTAAAAGTGTGGTTTCTGGAACTATTTTTTTCTGATAAAAATACATAAAAAGGTAACTTTGAAATACAAATTATGAGGTTTAACTGACTGCATATTTCCTTGAAAATAAATGATCACATTTAAGTTTATTGGTTCTAGTTAACTTAGGGTACTACTTTGTTTAAACAATTCTATATTTTAGAAAACGTTGTAAAACATTTCCAGTTTAAATTTACTAACTATTTGATTGTTCACTTAAATACTATTTTTAATTACTATTATGGGATTTTGGTCAGTCAACTTAACTGTTAGCGTTGAAATAGTTGCAGCTAGTTAAAATTACAGTCAAAACTGATAACACTTGGTTTTATTTTAAACTTAATAGTTATCGACACCGTAGAACTGAGCAAGAGGAGGATGAAGAACTATTAACAGAAAGCTCCAAAGCAACTAATGTTTGTACTCGATTTGAAGACTCTCCTTCATGTATGTATTATGAACTTAATTACTTGATTTTTAGAAAACTCCCTCACCCCCCTTTTTTTTGTTAATTCTCACCTGAGAATATTTTTCCATTGATTTTTAGAGAGAGTGGAAAGGAGGGGGAAGAGAGAGAAACATTGATGTGAGGGACACATCAATTGGTTGCTAACTGCACGTGCCCCAACCAGGGCCAAGGTACATACCCTTGACCTGAATCAAACCTGGGACCCTTTAGTCCTCAGGCCAGTGCTCTATCCACAGAGCCAAACTGGATAGGTGAAAAATCCCCTTTTGAGACATCCTTTGGTTAATGTTTTGGATTTATCTTGGCTGTACTTTATAAAGGGAATGTTTAGTAGTCTTTTGAAATTTATTTCACTGGTTGTGAAATAAACTTCAGATTTTTTTTTAATGGAAATGATAGTATATTGTGATAGAGGTGCTAATTTCAAAGGAGCATAAAATGCCATTGTGTTAATCGTTGCCTTAATGAATATATAACACTAGAAATAGTTTTTATATTTATATATAAATATGTACACACACACACATATACATACATACATACATACATACATATATGACACGCTGTTTGGATTTGTTTTTTTATTGCTGTTAACTTGAATTCTTTGGAAATTGAACTTGAGGCAAGACAAAATCTGGTTAGAAATTCAGCAATTTGTGTAGTGTGTACTTTCACTTTTTAAGGGGGGTTTATAGAGTACCCAGTTCCATTTCTTTTCATGATGCTAGAGGCCAGAGACAGTTGTATGGTACAAGGGGGAAGGAAATTGAATTATTTGGGTTATTTCTTTCTCACATTCCTACATTTAACTATTTTTCCCAACATTGGTTAGCTTTTCATCCTGAAGTAGTGTTTTATGAAAGAGGATGGGGATACTGAATGTACTAACTTTAAAAAAATCAGGTGATTGGGATGTATATACAGTACTTAGTAATGGGGGGGGGGATATGTAGTAAACCCTGAAAGAGAGATTGTCTCTCTTTTTTTTTTTTATCCTCACCCGAGGATATGTTTATTGATTTTAGAGCGAGAGGAAGGTTGGGGAGTGGGGGGGAGAAAGAGAGAGAGAGAGAGAGAGAGAGAGAGAGAGAGACATTTCATTGATGTGAGAGAAACATTAATCAGTTGCCTCCCATATGTGCCCTGACTGGGGATTGAACCTGCAACCTTTTGGTGTGTGAGATGACACTCCAAACAAATGAGCCACCCAGCCAGGGCGATAGTATCCCTTTGTAGGAACTATTGGAAAAGTAACTTAAAAGGATAAAGGAAAAGCAGTCTTTTTATTTTCTACTAGAGGCCCGGTGCACAAAAATTTGTGCACTCGGGGGGGAGGGGGGGCTCTCAGCCCGGCCTTT
>NW_006285248.1:3536319-3541509 GCF_000327345.1 Myotis davidii | reverse complement strand
ATTCTGGGCCAGCTTTAGCTTGAGGCTTGGCTCCAGCTCTTAGGCCTCTGCTGAAAGTAGGTTTCTGGCCTTTGCTTACAATGTTGCGATTCTGCTGGCTGAAGTCCTGAGGTAGTCGTTACAGTGTTTCTTAAACTTAAACTGCAGGTCAGAGGCCTGCAGCTGCAGGTGGGGAACGTTGGTTTCCTCCGTCACTGAAGCAAGCAAGCCTCATGTTAGTTTCAAGCTGCCTGGCTGCCGGCTGCCGGCTGCCATCTTGGCTGACAGTTAATTTGCATATCTCGCTGATTAGCCAATGAAAAGGGTAGCGGTTGTACTCCAATTACCATGTTTCTTTTTTATTAGTGTAGATTTTCCCTTAGTTAGGAAAATAAAATCCTCTGAGAACCACTATTTGGATCATCATGAAAGGTCAAAACACTTGGTTAGAAACCTTTGTGATGACATTAAAAAAGGAAATAAGAGCCTCCAGGACCAAAAAAGGGGTAGCACAGGAAACCGAGTGTTTGGTGGGTATTGTGTCTACAGTCATGTTTCCTACATCTGGTTATCTTCCCTATCCATCTATTCCTACTTCACTCAAGACCACAGTCACTCCTCCAGGGACGTGCAAAATTGGAAGGTTTCAAATTTCCCATTCTTAAATCTAGTAAAGAAAGAGTAAAGACAAGTAGGCTCAAGTTAAACCTCTGAGTATCAGATGAAGGGTACTGCCTACCTATATTTCTTGTCTTTAAAATATGTTTTTGTTTTTTCTTTTGTTTTTAGATGTAAAGTGGGGTAAACTGAGAGATTATCAAGTCCGGGGATTAAATTGGCTCATTTCTTTGTATGAGAATGGAATCAATGGTATCCTTGCAGATGAAATGGTATGTATTTGGTAGTTTTTTAGAAGGTGTTATTTTGCAATTTAAAATTTATACCATTATGTTTGTAAAAGTGAAGACAGTATAACAGTCTTTTTTTTTTTTTTTTACAATCTAGAACTGTTAGCAAACTAATTCTCTGACAAACTGATATAAGCAGCTTGCTTTTGTTCATAAAGTGGGATCTATATTTCAATTGTGAGGAATTATTCATTATCTATGAAAGTAATACATTTGAAAAATACATTTTGAGAAACATGCTTTTGGTTGACTTTTGTAATGTAATGATTTTGCCATTTCCCCCCACTTCTATAGAAAACAACGGAGGTCATTGAATGTTTAATTATCATCAATATTTTTTTCAGGGGGCAGTTTGTGCAGTTCTGTCTCATAAAACATTTTATCTCTTGTTTACTTATGAGTCATGTAGTGAATGTTTAAAAACATTTCCATATATCTATAGTGATAAAACATTCAATTGTTTGGAGAAAGTATGGAGTCAAAAGAAATGGGTTTCTGTAGCTCTGTTTGGTGACCTCCTTCAGAGACTTGTAAAGATTTAAATGACACAACAATCATAAACGTGACACATATCAAATCTTTGTCATTTGTTAGCTATTAAAAACACATAGCTTTTATTTTAAATGAGTATGTCAGAAAGTATAAATATGGAAGTCTGTTTTTGTTGTTGTTTTTAATTACTTTGTGTTATTCTGAAATCTTTCAGGGCTTGGGAAAGACTCTTCAAACAATTTCTCTTCTTGGATACATGAAACACTATAGAAACATTCCTGGCCCTCACATGGTTTTGGTTCCTAAGTCTACATTACACAACTGGATGAGTGAATTCAAGAGATGGGTACCAACACTTAGGTCTGTTTGTTTAATAGGAGATAAAGAACAAAGAGTAAGTCTCTAGTATTTTTGATATTAAAAGAATTTAGGTTTGGTGCAGAGGGAATAGCTAGAGGAGGGATAAAAGAGCAGAGGTCCATAATAAACTTGGTCTTTATAAATATTAGTAATTTACAAATGTAGTATTGCCTTGGGGGTTAAGAATCATATTGGGGAAAAGGATTTATAGACTATAGAGAGCTATGAGAATATAGTTTGTTTTTTCTTCTTTTGGGGGTGGTTGTATAAAATCAAAGGCTGTATTCTCATTCTAGAAGCATTTTTTAAAAGAAGGTAAGTGTGTGAGGTGGTTGGAAATGTAAGGAGTCAGTTTTTTGGATTGGAGCATATAATGTTAATAGTCATAAAATAGTAATTTTTTAAAATGGACTAAGTCAATTATAGTAATTTGGTGAGTTGGTATGATAGCTATCGAAATAAAGTTAAAATGTTTATCAATTTGACATCCTTTTAGAAGAAATGGAAATAATATAGTTAAAAACATAAACCTTAGATTTAAAAATTTACTCAACCTGTACTGAAAGATTATATGCTTAATTTTGTTTTCCCTCTATTTGGTTATCAGTGATGATTCTTGATATTTTTTCCTCCCTATAGAGATACTTTGAGTATTTTAAGTTACCAAATTGGTTTTTATGTTTTGGAGCCCAATTGTTTAACCACTATTTGCTTCAGTTTCCTTACTTGTAAAATGAGACTAGTAATACAGTGTCTTACTACAGTCCATAAACATGAAAGGCATGAAAATGCTTACTGCAAACTATCCTTTAGTCCACTGTCTTTTTGTATGTCAGACCCATCCCCCTTTTTCCTAAACCTGTCTTCTAAGAATTTCAGGACCTAGTGGAATCTGAGAAAGAAAACATTTTAAGAGTTAGTCTGTTGAATTTTGCCCTGATTAATATTGTCAGTTATTTTTTACTAAATGGCTTCAACGCTTAAATGACTAATGAAATTAACTTTAGTGATAAGAAACCATGCATAATATAGATAACGAGCCCTTTTTAATATTCCCACCACTTTTGTGTATTAGATTACTAGTCACCAACAAATTTGATATATAGTTTATTTCTGCATGATGTTTTGTTTTTTTTGTCTTGCTACACAGGCTGCTTTTGTCAGAGATGTTTTATTACCGGGAGAATGGGATGTATGTGTAACATCTTATGAAATGCTTATCAAAGAGAAGTCTGTTTTCAAAAAATTTAATTGGAGGTACTTAGTTATAGATGAAGCTCACAGGATCAAAAATGAAAAATCTAAGGTAATTTGATATTTAGATGTGAAAATTATTTGTGCCATTATGTGATCAACATGCAGAATATACTAATGATGATCTTGGTTCTTTTAGTTGTCAGAAATAGTGAGGGAATTCAAGACTACAAATCGACTATTACTAACTGGAACACCTCTTCAAAACAACTTGCATGAGCTCTGGTCACTTCTTAATTTTTTGTTGCCAGATGTCTTTAATTCAGCTGATGTAAGTATTTCTAATTGTTCTCTGGTTGGACTAATAATGTTTTTATTTAAATGTTACACATTTTCTTGTAATAGAATTGGCCTGCTTTTCAGCACTCCTAAGGGTTTTAGGGGAGGTGACAGGGGAAGAGCTCAATAGAATGAATATTCAGCAGCTTTCCAAGCCTATCCTTTCAGGGTAGGCACCAGGGCAGGGGGTCATTATTCAGTGCAGCTGTTCCTGAGGTCATCCTTGGCCATGGTGTTGCTTGTCTGGTTTTGCTGCTTTTCTGTGCCTGGAGCTGAAATACAACTAAGGCCTAGATGTTATCTCTAGGGAAAAAAGGTCAGAGTGCTAATCCCATGACCAGGAATATGCTAGGGGAAGAAAGATCACCCTGGGGGTGAGGTCCCACCCTATAATTGCCCTTTGCTAGGCACCCAGGGGTTTTCACCCTGGTCACCTTTTGTACCCGGCCCATCCTTGCTCTGCCCCTCTAACTGCCTACCACAGTCCATGTGGTCTTAGAGAGCAAAATCTAAAGTGATTTTAATTTATTTTTTTAAATATATTTCTTTATTGATTTCAGAGAGGAAGGGAGAGGGAGAGAGCTAGAAACATCAATGAGAGAGAATCATTGATTGGCTGCCTCCTGCAACGGCCCCCACTGGGGTTGGAGCCTGCAACCTGGGTATACGCCCTTGGCCGGAATCGAACCTGGGACCCTTCAGTCCACAGGCCGACGCTCTATCCAGACCGGCTAGAGTGTGATTTTAATTTTTAAGCTTTTCTGAAACAGGATATATTTCAAGAATATTAATTTTCTAGTTATTTTTATACTTGCTTTCCAACTATTTTCACTGAAAATTGTCATCTTGATGTTTTTTTTAAAAAATGTTTGGAAATAATATGATTTTCAAACTAGTTATAAAATTATTTGCTAACAATAGTGCACCTATGAAAAATAGGGGATTAAAACAAAATGATTTTTGTGGTTCACAACTCAAATATTAAACAGTTCTAGAAATCAGTGCTGTAGTTAGCATAATGGGATATTTGTATTATTACCTCTGATTTTAGCATATGTTTTGTTTGTTAATCTAGGACTTTGATTCCTGGTTTGATACAAACAATTGCCTTGGGGATCAAAAGCTAGTTGAGAGGCTTCACATGGTAAGTATTTACAGTATGATTAAGACACATTTCTAAATGGGAGTAATGATAGAGATTTAAATTAGTGGATTACTTCTTTGTTAACAAAATATAGTGGCTTTAGAATCTGGTCTGTTTGAATCCTGCTACTTAATGATTTGATCTTATAATGGGGGAAGGAGTATGGCATTTTTAGTGTTAGGACCTTGGATGCAATCCTGGATTAGTGATTGGAAAAACTAATCCCTTAGGGTTAAAAAGAAGTACAGTGAGGGAAAAGAAGAGTTGCATAAAGATTAACATAGACAAGTTTTCAAAGGTTAATTCCATTTACATTCTGTAGAAAAATCTATATCAGGTTTCATCCTGAAAGGCTTAAAGCTCCATCCGTTCAGTTCTTAAATCCAATGACTGTGTATAAGCAGTTGCTAATGGTTCATTGTGAGCAGAGTTTTCCTTGCTATGAAGATTCACAAGTGAAAGCTGGTAGATAGAAAAATTTATCTAATAGACCCCCAGATAAAGAAATCCTGGCCAACAGGATAAAGCCAGACCCTGTAAGCAAGGTATATAATCAACTTCTATTGACATTCCAAGTCAGGATAATTCTTTGGGGGAGGAGGAAGCTGATTTTCCTGTGTAATGGCATCCTGACACTTCTACCAGAGATACCAGTAAGCAAGCTCCCGTTTGTGACAAGCAAAAATGTCTGTACGCATTACGTATATTCCTTACATATGTTCCGTTACATAAGTCCCTCCAAGGCTTAGAGCAGTGGTTCTCAATCTTTCGAAT
>NW_006285248.1:3535084-3536202 GCF_000327345.1 Myotis davidii | reverse complement strand
TCGTAATGTAAATATCTGATATGCAGGATATATTTTCATAGTTACAAATTGAACATAATTAAAGCATAGTAATTAATCACAAAAACAATATGTAATTATATGTGTTTTCCGATGGTCTTAGGCGACCCCTGTGAAAGGGTTGTTCGACCCCCAAAGGGGTCGCGACCCACAGGTTGAGAACCGCTGGATTAGACAATTACAGAATTTACGAAGTGATTACCCCAATACATCTAGTATCCACCTGACAACATACATAGTTATTATATTACTAGAGGCCCTAGTGGTAGGGTCCCTAGTGGCTGCCGGCTGCTGGCCAAATGCTCCCTCCTTTCCCCTGGCCAGCCTGCCCCCTGGTTGAACTCTCAGAAGAACTCCGGTCAAGCAGACAGTTTGCATACTATGCTTTTATTATATAGGATTATCTATATTCTCCATGCTGTACTTTATATCCCCATGATTATTTTGTAACAACCAATTTGTAGTTTGTAATTCCTTCATCTTTTTCACTCAGCCCCACCCTCCTCTCTGGCAACCCTTGGTTTGTTCTCTGTAACTATTAGTCTGTTTCTGTTTTCTTTGTTTATTTTGTTATTTAGATTCCACATATATATGAAATCGTATGGTCTTAGTCTTTCTCTATCTGACTTAGTATGATACCTTCTAGATCAATGGTTCTCAACCTTCCTAATGCCTTGACCCTTTAACACAGTTCCTCATGTTGTGGTGATCCCCAATTTTATTGTTACAAATTGAACATAATTAAAGCGTAGTGATTGATCACAAAACCAATATGTAAATTATGTGTTTTCCAATGGTCTTAGGCGACCCCTGTGAAAGGGTCGTTCTACCCCTTAAGGGGCCACGACCCACAGGTTGAGAACTGCTGGCTTAGAGACATAATCCCCCTCAACCTCCTTTACATGATCTAACATTTCTCCAACTTCTGTTTCACATCTTTAAAAAAATTTTTTTAATTACAGTTGACATTCAGGTGTACAGTGTCGTGGTTAGACATTTATGTATCTTATAAGGTGTCATATTCCCCCCCACCTTGCTAAGTCTAGTTATTTCACTTCTTTTTTTTTATTTATTTTTATTAAAGTATTTCAAAGAGTATT
>NW_006285248.1:3531993-3535051 GCF_000327345.1 Myotis davidii | reverse complement strand
GCTCTCCAGTTCCATCCATGCCGTTGCAAATGGTAAGAGTTCCTTCCTTTTTACAGCAGCATAGTATTCCATCATGTAGATGTACCACAGTTTTCTAATCCATTCATCTACTGATGGGCACTTAGGCTGTTTCCAGATCTTGGCTATGGTGAATTGTGCTGCTATGAACATATGGGTGCATATATCCTTCCTGATTGGTGTTTCAGTTGTTTCACTTCTTATGTCAAGCTTTAATTTGCTAGAATTTCTGTACCCATGTCAGTTTTCTGGAAACATGCTAATTCCAGTCTCTATGTCTGCTTATTTTCCAGTTACATCTGGTATCCCCTTTCCTGCCTTCTTGATTAGTACCTAGCTTAAGATTCATTGATTAAGTCACCGCTGTTAAGAATACCAAAGCTGAGGCCAGCCAAGTGATGCCTGTGTATTCCATCTTTGATAACTTTGGCATTCTAACATATTAGGACTTTGCACAGGGTATTGAAATGACTAATTTACAAGTGTTTTCCCTGATACATTGTAAACAAAAAGGCAGAAAACATGTCATATTTGTTTGTTTTTTTATATACATATCATCTTATTGATTTCAGAGAGGAAGGGAGAGGGAGAGAGAGATAGAAACATCAATGATGAGAAAGAATCATTGATTGGCTGCCATCTACATGCCCCATACTGGGGATCAAGCCCACAACCAGGCCATGTGCCCTGACAGTAAATTGAACCGTGACCTCCTGGTTCATAGGTCGTTGTTCAATCACTAAGCTGATGCTGGCCGGGCTGTCTTTTTTTTAAAGTAAAGTATAGTTAGCATACAATGTAATATTAGTTTAAAGTGTACAACTTATATTCTTTGTATCTGCCTGGCTCATAGTGGATATTTGAACAGTGGGGAAAATTAAGTATGAATGTTCAGTTACTATATAAATTAATGATATGGTACTTTAAAGTTCTTGTGCACTTAAAATCATTTTGTTAGATATTCAAAGGTGATAATCTCCTATGTACCTTTGTTTTAAACATGTAAGACCTCAATTTAGATTTACCTATTTGAAGGATTATGGAGTATATATGTATACTTTGCTTTATTAAATAGACTAGAGGTCTCGTGCACTGGGGAGGTGGGGGGTCCCTGAGCCCCTCTTGCAATCTGGGACCTCTTGAGGGATGTCCATCTGCTGCGGAGACAGGAGAGGCTCCCACCACCGCCGCTGCGCTCGACAGCCGTGAACCCGGCTTCTGGCTGAGTGGCACTCCCCCTGTGGGAGCACACTGACCATCAGGGGGCAGCTCCTGCCTTGAGCATCTGCCCCCTGGTGGTCAGTACGCGTCATAGCCACCGGTTGTTCTGCCGTTCAGTTGATTTGCATATTAAGGTTTTATTATATAGGATTGGTGCTTATAGGTAAAACAGTCCCCACAACAGAATCAACTAGTTTTGCATCTCTGTTTATATTCAGAAAAGTAGTACAAAGATGCTTATCAAATCCATAAGAGGAGGTCTGGTAATGACCTTTCCACTCTCTTAATTTTTGCTCTGAAATTCCTGTGGTTTTGAAAGAGGAAATTCAGAATTTGCATGGGTATACTTAGGAATGAGATCATTCTTACTTGATGTGTCAGTTTTCTAGTACTGCAAAATATCCCACCCCCAGAAAACCTTAATAAGCATATATTTAATAATTCCAGAATTTATGGGTTGGTTGAGTGGTTTCTTTGCTGGTTTTACTTGGATTCATCCTGCTGCATTTACATGGACAATTCTGGAAGAGGGCCAGTGGGGAACATAGTGTTTTGATAAGCCAGTATAAATAGAACAAGGGAAGATACAAATAACAGGGTTTCTTTAGTTTCATATTTGACAGTTTATGAAAATGAGTTACATACAACATGGATATGTCTGTAAGCATGATGTTGAGTAAAACAAACTAGATATAAATGAATCTGTATATAAAGTTAAAAATAACAGACAAAACCAATCTACTATGCTAAAAAGTATAAAAATATTGCTTACCCTTTGGGATGAAAGGGGGGATAGTGACTGGGAAGGTTTTAAAAATTGTAACTGTAAAGACATCTTAATGTGGATCTTGCTATTTCTTAAGTAATATTAGACAATCTTTATGCAAGTAACTAGTTCTAACCTGAAACCCAGTGAATGTTGAAAACATTATCTGTAAAGCTTATTATTTTTAGTAATTTATGACACTATAACAGGATATACTCATTACATATATTAAATAATGATATTCTATTAACCTTCAGGAAATCACTAATAAATTTTTATATATTTGGAAGGGAGAAGTCCTAAAACTCACTTGATATTTAAACAGATAAGTTTCTTTTCCATGTACTTACTTAATAGGCAATTTTGAGATCCTGAAATTAAATACTTTGGTTACAGATAAGGTCATCTGTTGTTGTTTTTTATTCTTTTAAGGTTTTGCGTCCATTCCTCCTTCGTCGAATTAAGGCTGATGTTGAAAAGAGTTTGCCCCCCAAAAAGGAAGTAAAAATCTATGTGGGTCTCAGCAAAATGCAAAGGGAATGGTATGTGATACCACTATTGATTTTTCACTAATTTTCATTTGTATTTTGTTTTCCTAATTTATAACTTCCAGGAATTTCTGTTGGCTGGATTGAACTCAGCATGAAGAGTTTTCTGGTCATATAACACAGGGCTTGCCAATCAAATGTATGATACAAAGTCTTAGAACTATTGGATGATGGAATCAGGATGGGAAGTTTATGAATCTGAAAATGAAACTTGGGATTTATTAAACAGCGATACAATATAAAGTCCTAGAGTTTTTTTAAAGAGGGTGCTTTGGTTGCACAAACATGAGACACATAATTAACTTAGTAGATTGTAGATTCTGGGTCAGGGATTGCTGCTAGTCTCTGAAGTTGCAGATTATTTGTATAGATATGAGAAAAATGCAGTTCTTTATTCCATAAAGCTACATTTATTTAATTTAAAAGATTCCATTCTTTGTTGATGTCTTATTTTAGGCAGGATAAAATGTTGAAAACCTTGTAAGCTGCTGCTTCACCCACCCCC
>NW_006285248.1:3499998-3531965 GCF_000327345.1 Myotis davidii | reverse complement strand
TCTTCTCCCCCCCCCCCCCCCAAGTTTTGTTTTGGTTTTTTTTTAATATGTTTTATTGATTTTTTTACAGAGAAGAAGGGAGAAGGAGAGAGATAGTTAGAAACATCGATAGAGAAACGATTCAGCTGCCTCCTGCACACTCCCCTACTGGGGATGTGCCTGAAACCAAGGTACATGCCCTTGACCAGAATCGAACCTGGGACCCCTCAGTCCACAGGCCAACGCTCTAGCCACTGAGCCAAACCAGTCAGGGCTCCCCCCCCCCCCCCCCAAGTTTTATAGATGTATGAAATCCAAAAGGCTAGAAACCTTTAACTTAGTATTAATTTGTGTGTGTGATAGAAAGCTCAACTTGAACCAACAATGTGAGTTAGCTACACAAAAAAATACTGTAACCTAAACACATCCTATATAATAAAAGTCTAATATGCTAAGCGTCCGGTTGTTTGGTGACCAGTTGATTGTTCAACCAATCAAAGCGTAATATGCTAGTGATATGCTATGACGTGCACTGACCACTTGGGTGGCAGACAGTCTACTGGTCAACCAGTTGCTATGATGTGCAGACGCTCTGACTGGTAGGTTAGCTTGTTGCTTGGGTCGGCTGATGAGGACTGAGCGAGATGGGCTGGACATGCCCTAAAGCCCTCCCACAGTCCCTCCCCATCCCCAGTCGTGCACTGGTGGGGCCCTTGGCCTGGCCTGTGCCCTCTCGCAATCCAGGACCCTTCAGGGGATGTCAAAGAGCTGGTTTCGGCCCAATCCCACAGGCTACTCCCCTCAGGAGGGTGCCAGGCGCAGGGCTCGTGGCTGGCGAGCGCTGCTGCAGCGGCACAAGCCTCTCCTGATTGGGACTGATTGAGTGCGAGCCCGCGGCAGGTGCAGTGGGGCCGGGATGAGTGAGAGCAGCAGGTGGGAGCTTGCAGGCAGCATTGGGCTGTGGGTTTCGGCCCAATCCCTGCAGGCCACCCTGAGGGATCCCACCTGTGCACAAATTTGTGCACTAGGCCTCTAGTATTAATGTAAGTGTAGTGTTTAAGGGCAGGAAATAATTAGCCACCTTGTTCTTTACTGGTTAAACCACATCTCAGGTATATTCAATTCTGTACTTAATATTGATCAGTATTTACTAGGGGCTGGAATAGTTGGGAAACATAATGAAAGGCTGTAATTTAAAGAAATGGATGTGTTAATGGAAAAGAACCACCATAGAACTATGGTAGACCACCTTAAATATCCTCAAAACTTTTGAAAGGCTTTTATAAGGTAGCAAAGATACTAGGCTTATCTTGTGTGACTCTAAAGTACAGAACTAAAACATGAGTCAGTGCTAAGGGACAACAGATCTTTTTTAGCTAAACATACTGATGAACTATCTTAGAACTGTGATGGAAAGGACTGCCTTGAATAATATTTTGTGCCCCTAATTGGAGTTGTTAAGCATAGATTGCGTAGGTTATTCAACTTACTTTGTTGAGGTTTCAAGGTCCTGAAACTTTGGTATTTAGACAGATTGCTCTGTCCTGCAGGATAATGTCTAAATACTTAGTGTGTATTCAAGGCTTTTTACAATCTGGCCTGTGGCTGTAGCTTGTATGACCTCTCCCATGTACTTTTATTTATATTTAAATCATGTTGTATTCCTCTTATGCTCATCATCATGCCTTACTCTCATGATTCTTCCTCCCTCCTAAATTAGTGTTCGTACCCAAATGCTGTACTAGCTACAATGGATATGACATTCTTCTCTTAGAAAAGATTGAAAATTAAAACTATTTTTAAACTTAGGTTTTAAGTTACGCTTATTAATTATTTTTTAAATGTGGTATTATACTGTTTTAATTTATCCCAAGGAGATGAATTTATACTATTTTGGGCCTCAATGCCCAAGGCACAAGTGTGGACATAAGAACACTGAGGGCAATAGAGAAAAACAGGAAAAAAGAAAGAGATTATATATGGTAAATTCCTAACCACACTTTAGAAGTTGATGGGGTTTTTTTTACAGCTTTTTTTTTTTTTGGATTGAAGTAGGGAAGGTGATTGAGTGTGTAAAGTGACAGGAACTGATCAGGGAGTATATGAGCCCTCTCAATATATTTTTCTCCCAATAGGTATACTCGGATATTAATGAAGGATATAGACATTCTGAACTCTGCAGGGAAAATGGACAAAATGAGGTTATTGAACATCCTGATGCAGTTGAGGAAGTGCTGTAATCACCCATACCTCTTCGATGGAGCAGAGCCTGGTCCACCTTACACAACAGATATGCATTTGGTCACCAACAGTGGCAAGATGGTAGTGCTAGACAAGCTGCTTCCTAAACTAAAAGAACAAGGTATCTGTGTTAACCTGTATCATAATAAGAAGTAATGAGTCCTGCCCTGGCCAGTGTGGCTCAGTTGGTTGGGCATCATCCCATGCACTGAAAGGTTGCCAGTTCGATTCCAGGTCATGGCTTATACTTGGGTTGCCACTTCGATCCCCGGTAGGTGGCATGCAGGAGGCAGCCAATCAATGTTTCACTTTATATCGATGTTTCACTCTCATATTGATGTTTCTCTCTTTCCTCCCTTCCTTTCTCTAAAAATCAGGTGGTTTTTTTTTAAAAGAAGTAATGAAAATTTTTTTAAGGTTCGAATGTTAATAAGGAGCACTACATGAAAAGATGGGATTTCCTAAATTTGAAGTGTGGAATATTTAAAAACTTCTATTCATTATTTGAGCTCCACCTTCTCCCAAATTAGAGGCTTTGAGTCGTTTAGAAAGTACCAGGAGTTAGGGCAACCATACTTCCGGATTTGGGGGGAAAAGTTCTCATTTTATGTATGTTTTCCCAGAAATACCAACTTTTTGTTATAAAATGCTAAGAATGCTCTCCCCACCTATACACAGTTCCTAGATACTTGGGTAGACAGTGATGGTGTGTTTGTGGTATTGTTTTTCAATTACTTACTTAAATATTATGTATATGGGTCCAATTTTACTTACAACATCAAAATGAGTATGTGGTATGTGTACAGGTGTATTTAAATTACATGAATTTAGAGCTAACTTAGTATAGATCCAGCTTTAACAATTATAAACTCATGGCAAAACTTGTTTTTATCTATATTGTACCTGCTTGTCTCCTGTCAGATTTCAGATTTCTCCATTTGTTTCTCTATTATTTTTTTTTTTTGATTATTTACAGAGAGGAAGGGAGAGGGATAGAGAGTTAGAAACATCGATCAGCTGCCTCCTGCACACTCCCCACTGGGGATGTGCCCGCAACCAAGGTACAGGCCCTTGACTGGAATCGAACCTTGGACCCTTGAGTCCACAGGCCGAGACTCTATCCATTGAGCCAAACCGGTTAGGGCTCTTTTTTTTATTATTATTGTTTAAAGTATTACTAATAGTAGTACATATGTCTCCTTTTTTTTTCCCCAATTGACCTTCCCCCAACTGACCCCCCTGCACACGCCCTTACCCCCCTCCCAGTGCCTTGTGTCCATTGGTTATGCTTATGTGCATGCATACAAGTCCTTCTCTCTATTTTTTTTAAATATATGTTTTTATTGGTTTTAGAGAGAGAGAGGAAGGTGGGGGGGGGCCATCAGCTGCCTCCTGCATGTACAACTTGGGCATGTGCCCTGACTGGGAATCAAATCAGCCACCTCTTGGTGGGTGTCATGATGCTCAAACAACTGAGCCACACTGGCTGGGCTTTCTCTGTGTATTTTGGTAAGAATGACAGTTATACCAATAGATGACTATATGATAATGACTATCAAAAACAATCAATCAATGTTTCACTCTCACATCAATGTTTCCTCCCTTCCTCTCTCAAAATCAGTTTAAAAAATAAAAAATGATGAAAACTTTTTAAAAGTTCGAATACTAAAATGAGCACTACAGAAAAGACTATTCTGGCATTTCCTAAAGTTGAAGTGTAGGATATTTAAAAGCCAATTCACTAAAAACTTTTGTCCCACCCTATATGTGTGACGAAAACGTAATGATTCAGCCTTTGGGATGGCAAGACCTTCCAGGGTAGACACATGTACCCTTTCCTATTTACCTTAGTGTGCTGTACAAATGTTGCCCTTTTTTATATATGTCATAATGGGGAAAATGTGAGGAGTGACTGACTCGGTTAATAAATAATGTAATTTTTCTTGTAACTAAGTAGGTAACTTAGATTTAAGGAGTAATTGGTTGGCTTTAAATTTTTAAAGAGGTTTTTTTTTGTTTTTGTTTTTGTTTTTTTACGATAATGTGCTATTATATTCAATAGGTTCACGTGTACTAATCTTCAGTCAGATGACAAGGGTTTTGGACATTTTGGAAGATTATTGCATGTGGAGAAATTATGAGTACTGCAGATTGGATGGGCAGACACCCCATGATGAGAGACAAGTGAGTAAAATCCAGAAAGGGGAGATAAAAAATAAATATCAGATAAAACAATTGTCTGACATTTCTTTTATTTTATGTGTATAGGACTCCATCAATGCATATAATGAACCAAACAGCACAAAGTTTGTTTTCATGTTAAGCACACGTGCTGGTGGTCTTGGCATCAATCTTGCTACTGCTGATGTAGTAATTTTGTATGATTCAGATTGGAATCCCCAAGTGGATCTCCAGGCCATGGTAAGAGATAAATAAATTTATTATTTTGTACTTACAGATTTTTTAGTTAAAGCAATATAATAATCTACAAATGCCAGTGATTTAACCGATTAGAATGTTATTTTCCTCTGACCTGATAGTTTAGTGATACTTTACAGTTGCTCTTCCATCTATATCAATATACACATGCTCTTTGACTTACAATGGAGTTATGTTCTTGGAACATAATCTCATCATTAAGTTTAAAATACTGTAACTTGAAAAGGCATTTAACCTGCCAAACGTTATAGTTTAGCCTACCTGGTTTCTACTGGTGTGACACCATCGTAAAGTCGGAAAATCATCAAACCAGTGTAAGTCTGGGACCATTTGTATTTCCATCTTACAGCTTTGCCATATCTTAGGACCTTGGAGTCTTGCTTTGTGCTCTGCATTCTGGTGGCAGAAGGGGGAAGAGAGAGAGAGCTGAGGAAAATTTTTTATGGGTCAGACCTGAAAGTGCCCTAATGTTCCTTAGCCAGAACTAGTCAAATAGCATACTTGACTGCAAGGGAATCGCTAAATGATCATGTAGTTGTGTTCTAGAAGGACAGGAAATAGGTTTTGTGAACTACAAACTTCCTGCCACATTAGATGCTTAAAATTTAGGCCCATGTGTGGGAATACCTTGGCCAGATCAGGAAGATGATTCTTTTTTGAGAAAGTTTATGATCTGTAGATTAAATAGAAAACTTAACAAATTCTTAAGACTGATATTGCTAGAGACTTGACCCATGATATTGGTGAACATAGACCCAACTGTTACATCTCTGGTGTTAGTCACTTCCATCCTATATTCTTCGTAAGGGTGACTGGGAAGATGAAGCAATAAGATGGGGGTGTTTGATAGGAATGTGGTTTCTTGAACTTACCAGACTGGGATTTTTATTTTGTTTGTAGAGTTCAAAGCAGTGAAAATTTATATTTGACTTAGGTAGAAACACATTTTGAAAAAGATTTTTAATAAACTATCAAACTTAAAAACTATAGTTACTTATTGCCTTGAGACATTATGTGTATTTTATCTCAGTATAATTTAGTAAAACTAATCTGATAGCTCTCACAGATTCAGCAGCTATGATGTGTTCCATACCTCCTAAAAGTTTTCCTTGTGAGATAACCAGTTAATTTGATTGAAACTAAGAAACTGAGAATTTAAGAAATGTACTAGTAACATACTGTGAATCTATCTTTAGTATAGTTTTTTGTTAATAATTTTTAAAAGTTTTTGCTTGAATATTTAAATTCCGTTTCTTAATATACACACATTTTTCAAATGTTATTTATGTGAATTTTTGCCTTATTCAAAATATATGGTAATTTGCCTAGGACCGAGCACATAGAATTGGACAAACCAAGACTGTCAGAGTGTTCCGCTTTATAACTGATAACACTGTAGAAGAAAGAATAGTGGAACGTGCTGAGATGAAACTCAGACTGGATTCAATAGTCATTCAACAAGGTGAGCCTTAGACCTTAAAATGTACCCAAGTTGTACTGATGGATGTTTTCCCCCTGGATGTTGAAGGAGATTCTTGTTATTAAACATCTATTGACTCGAGCTAGCAGCCAGAGATAGTAAGCTTTAGTTTTGCTAAAGGGATATATTCGGGCTCAGAAAGGTTTACATTTGAATATTGACTGCCAGTTAGCAATTCTTTTATACCATCTGAGCCTGTTTTTTCGTCTAGTAAATCAGGATAAAGGTAACTACTATTTAGGATTTTTCAGGATTAAAGGGAATAATGTACATAAAATACTTAGCATTCAGTGTGGTGCATATTTAACAGAGCTATGGTGATTATGATTTACTAAGCACTCCATTGATGACTCTGAGGGATACTGAAGAAATAAAAATGAAACTCAAACTGATTATTAATACTCTGTCTGGTCTGCAACTATTTATTGAGCTCCCAGCAGATGCCAGGCACTGTTCTTAGTGCTGACAATATACTGGTGAATGAAACTGATCAATGTTCTTACTTTCAAGGAGATTATAATTTAGTGAGAGGGAGAAATGGAATAAACATTTATGGAAATAGGACTAGAGGAAAGTGGAATTTTATTTTGAATTAATTGAAGGAAATTTCAAGTTCTTACTGTAGATCAGCTTTTAAGGAAGAGATTTATGTTTTCATGAAGCTATTGTTGATGATGAGTCATGGAGAAAAGCCTGGCCAGCATGACTCAGTGGTTGAGCGTTGATCTACGAACCAAAATGGAAAAAAAAATTCTCCATAACTTTAAACTGACATTAGCTATTATCCTTCTCATAATGCATCATGAGCATATTTTTTCTGTCTGAAAAACTGAGAAGTACACTGTTACCATGTTCACTGATAATGTATGTATCTTGGTTTTGTCAACCAGTCTCTAATTTCCATGTAAATGTCACATTTCTTTGCTATCTGTCTCATAATGCCAGCCATAGTGTTGGTCACACGTCTGAATACCTGAAGACAGTAAATGATTGATTATTTCTAGTTGTTTTTGTTAATAATAGTTGGGACATGAATGATTTCCTTTGTCCAGTGTATCTATGCTGTATAGCAAGCACATCAAACTCTCCCGTGGGCCACATACCTTGTTTGTTTGGCCCGTGTTAGCCTTTGAGTTTGACATGCTTGCTGTATAGACTACCTGCCCATTAGTCACTTGGTAGCTGTCTTGGTTATCAGAGAGAGACCACATTCACACAACTTCTATTATAAATATATTCTAATTGTTCTTTATTAATAGCTATCGTTGCCCTGGCCGGTTTGGCTCAGTGGATAGAGCATCGGCCTGCTGACTCAAGGGTCCCGGGTTCGATTCCGGTCAAGGGCATGTACTTGGTTGCGGGCAACCAGTAGGGGGTGTGCAGGAGGCAGCTGATCGATGTTTCTCTCTCATCAATGTTCCTAACTCTCTATCCCTTTCCCTTCCTCTCTGTAAAAAAATCAATAAAATATATATTTAAAAAAAATAGCTATTGTTAATTTCTTACTGTGCCTTATTTATAAATTAAACTTTATCATAGGTTTGACTGTATAAGAAAAAATACAGTATGTGGAGGGTTCGGTACTATCTGTGATTTCAGGCATCCACTGGGGGACTTGGATCTTTAGCTACTTATTACAACTTGTATATTAGTTTGTATAAGTATATGTGAGTTGCCCTTGAGGTTGAAAACAATTCTATGTAGTATTTGTTTTGCTTTGATATGCTGTATTTTTGAAAACACAAATTATATAGTTGGCAAAATTCTTGCCAGTTGGAGATCTTCTTTTTTTCCAAATATATTTTATTGATTTTTAACAGAGAGAAAGGGAGAGAGATAGAGAGTTAGAAACATCGATGAGAGAGAAACATCGATCAGCTGCCTCCTGCACACCCCCCACTGGGGATGTGCCCGCAACCCAGGTACATGCCCTTAACTGGAATCGAACCTGGGACCTTTCAGTCCGCAGGCTGACGCTCTATCCACTGAGCCAAACCGGTTTCGGCCAGTTGGAGATCTTAATAATTACTTTTCTGATGTTTATTTTTCTCTGTGATCAAGATAAACTTTCAACAGTTTCAGTTCTTAAGATTAGGGAGTTTTCAGAAATTGATGTTGTATATTTTGGTCCTTACATAAAATTTGGAGATTTGAAGGTTTTTTTTGTACTCCACCATTCTGAATAGGAAAAATTGATTTGGGAGTTTTAGTATTAACATCTTTCTGCTTTCAGAAACTTCTTGTGTTTATAATGTTCTCATCTCTTGATATTTTTTTATTAATATTGCTAATAATTTCAATTTTACATATCTCAAATTACTATTATTCACCCAATACAAGAATATATTTTATTGAATATAAAACAGGTTTCATCACATAATACATAAATAGGTTTAGAAACATTTCAAAGCTTACCAAGTGAAAATTTGGCTTTAAATTTTATATAAAAATGAGAAGTATATGTGACATATGAAATGACTGATATTTGAAGCAAAATGACACACTATTAGATCTGACATTTAAAATTTCAGGTTTCCAGTAAAATAAAGTTCAGTTAACATTATACAACATAATCTTTTTTCAGGAAGACTTGTGGATCAGAATCTGAACAAAATTGGGAAAGATGAAATGCTTCAAATGATTAGACATGGGGCAACACATGTATTTGCTTCAAAGGAAAGTGAGATTACTGATGAGGATATTGATGGTATTTTGGAAAGAGGTGCAAAGAAGGTGAGATATAGATTAAATGATAATCTTTTCAATATGTGAAATATTTTAAACCCAAACTGAGGAAAGAATTGTTATGTGAATTACAGTGTTATTTCCATAAAAGCTTTTGTGTACTGTGAAGCCTAACCCACTTGACCATAGTTCTGCTTTTTAAATTCTTAAACTAAAAGGTGTTTCTTTTGTTCTTAGACTGCAGAGATGAATGAGAAACTCTCCAAGATGGGTGAGAGCTCCCTTAGGAACTTCACAATGGACACAGAGTCGAGTGTTTATAACTTCGAAGGGGAGGACTATAGAGAAAAACAAAAGGTATTTACACAGGGGCTTAGCTGACTTGAAGGCTTCTTTTACTTGAAACTTGGAATTTTCAATGTGTGTTGTAAATTTGTTAACATTTAGACATGACATCCTCTGAATATTGTCTAGGTTAAATATGTATCTACATTTTTCTCCTAATTTGAGTTGTAGTATACATTTTGTAGCTTCTCCCCTCCCCCCCCGAAGAGAATTATTAATTTTGTCAAAAAATACTTACTGAATAGCCTGTGCTCTTCACTAGACATTATACTACGTGTTGATAACAGTGTTGAACGAAGTATCGCAGTCCCTGTTCTTGTAGAGCTTGTAGTCCAGGATTTTATGAGTGTCTTTCCATTTGCAAGCAGTAATCTAAATCAGCGGTCACCAATCAGTGGTCTACAGACCACTGGTGGTCCATGAGGTCCGAAAGGTTGGCAACTGCTGGCCTAAATGATGTACACAATGTAACTAGTATTTCTGTAAGATATACAACTAGATATAATAAAAGTCTGTGATTTGAATTGTTTCTCATCTGCTAGATTGCATTCACAGAGTGGATTGAACCACCTAAACGAGAAAGAAAAGCCAACTATGCCGTTGATGCCTATTTCAGGGAAGCTCTTCGTGTGAGTGAACCTAAAGCACCCAAGGTGAGTTGACAGAGCAAAAAAACTTTGATATTGGAAATGTGAATCATTTTTTTCTCCTCTTCTTTTTTTAAGTATGTTTTTATTGCTTTCAGAGAGAAAGAGAGAGGGAGAGATAGAAGCATCAATGATGGGAGAGAGTTATGGATCAGCTGCCTCCTGCATGCTCCCTACTGGGAACTGAGCCTGCAACCCAGGCATGTGCCCTGACTGGGAATGGAACCCTGACCTCTTGGTTCATAGGTCAAGGCTCAACCACTGAGCCACACTGGCTGGGCTCTTTTATTCTTACCAAATTTCCCAGGGAATTTACATTTTGTGTGATTTCTTAGTGTGCCTCAGTCAGTTTTTAATTGCTAAAAGTTTTCTTAAAATTGATTTTGGATCTGCATTTAAATGATTGTTATTTCAGTTGTATTGAAATATGAATTTTCTTGCTTAAAAAATTGGTTGCCATGGTTTATGGACTAAAGATGATTAGAGATAGATTTAAAGCAAAATAGTTTATTCTTTACGGACAATATAATTTTCTTTTTCTCTAGGCTCCTCGACCTCCAAAACAACCCAATGTTCAGGATTTCCAGTTCTTTCCTCCACGTTTATTTGAATTATTGGAAAAAGAGATTCTGTATTACAGAAAAACGATTGGGTACAAGGTAATAACAAATAACACTTTGTTCATAACTAATCTGGTTTGTTTTTAACTTAATAAAATAAATAGAAGCTCTTGGTACGTTTTCTTGCATGGTTGGATTAAAATTTGTGAAATGTCATTTAGTTTAAGGGTTAATTAGTCCGTCACATTTTTTGTAAATTTTACTCATTGGTGACATAGGAAAATATACTTTTTTAGGTACCTCGAAATCCTGACCTACCAAATGCAGCACAGGCACAAAAAGAAGAACAGCTTAAAATTGATGAAGCTGAACCCCTTAATGATGAAGAGTTAGAAGAAAAAGAGAAGCTTCTAACACAGGTATAGTCTTCAATCAATACAAAATTTAGTAACTGTTGTTCTGTAAGGTACTGTGTTGGGGTATACAAAGGAGTACAAGTTTTGGGGATTAAAAATGGTGGCGGAGTAAGTAGACGCTGCATGGACATGCTCCTAGGACCAAACTATAATTGCAACTAAAATACAGAAAAACTTCCTGAACAAAAGAGTACAAGTTTTTGTTTCAAAGTGGAGCAATTGAAGATGATAAAACATGGGCATGTGGGTTAAGGCTATATTTTGATTGTCACTAGTTAAGGTAGTTGAGAAGATGATAGATTTGCACCAGCCTTGGTTAAGTGGGTGTCCTTTTCATTACCTTTCTTCTAGTGTTCTCATCTTTCCTTGTGAATCTTCCACATTGCTACTAAGTTATACATCTTTGCTTGGTGCTTTTTGCTTATCATCCTTTAGAGTTCAATAAAAGTCTTTCAGAATCTGGCCTTAATTTAACATTAAAGCTTCGTTTTCCCTTTTCTTATGTCTCTGCTCTTTAAGCTATGTTCATTCTTCCTGGCGAACTCCTTATCTGTCAGAGCTCAATGAAAATGTCACCTTTACATGCAGCATTTCTTACTCTCTTCCAGTTAGATTGGGTATTTGTGCACTATATGTGTACATGAGAAGTTACCACTGAAAAATATTTAATTTAAAAAAGATAAACTAGAACCCTGGCCAGGGGGTGTGGTGGTGGCAGCGGGGGGGTGGGAGTGGGGGTGGGGGCTGAATGTCTAGAGCATCCACTCTTGGCACCAAGGGGTCACAGGGTAGATTCCCGGTCAAGGGCACATACCTGGGTTGCAGGTTAGATCCCAAGCCTGGTCAGTGTATGCATGCAGGAGGCAGCCAATCGATGTGTCTCTCCCACATTGATGTTCCTAACTCTCCCCTCCTCCCTCCCTTCCACCCTCTCTAAAAAGCAATGGGAAAAATATCCTCGGGTGAGGATTAACAACAACAAAAAGATGAAGAACAAGCAAAAATTAGTATTTTCTGTAATACTTAGAAGCATTGATAAAATGTAACAGCATCTTTTCTAAGTTCATTGTGCTGTGATTAAATATTGTTTCTGTTGCTTTGAAGGGATTTACCAATTGGAATAAGAGAGATTTTAACCAGTTTATCAAAGCTAATGAGAAGTGGGGTCGTGATGATATTGAAAATATAGCAAGAGAAGTAGAAGGGAAGACTCCAGAAGAAGTTATTGAATATTCAGGTAACTCTTACTTTAATCGGTATAAGAATGTTCTCAGGCTTTTGGAGAGCTGCTGGAAAGTTCAGATTTTCTTACTCTGAATTACTGTGTTTTGATAAGCTAAATTTTGCCTCAACTTCTTAAAACTGAGTTAGAAAATGTTCCCTTCTTTAAAATGACACAGTTGTTTATTTTGTTACCCTAGCTAAATAGCTATAGCCAAGAAAGTAAGAATAGGTTGCTGAAAAATATGCTGTCATTAATACTTTATCTCTCTCCATAACTTCTCAAGTGTTAAACACCTGTTTCCTAAAGTCAGTTGGATTGTCAAGTGTATATGTGTAGTTGGGCTGTGATGAGTCTGCTTAGAATTTCAGAGTAGCAGAAATTGAAGAATTGGGAGATATTTAAATCATCCTGTTTATCTCTTTATTTTTTTTTACAGTTAAGGAAACTGAGAAATTATAAATACCTATTTACTTTCCAGTATTATATTTGGGAGAACTGGAAACATTTCTTAGCAAATAAAATAAGAGCATTAATATTAACAAGTTATATTTCTCTCCCTCCCACCCATCTTATCTGTCCAACTTTTATTTTACAGCTGTGTTTTGGGAAAGATGCAATGAGCTCCAGGACATAGAAAAAATTATGGCTCAGATTGAAAGGGGAGAGGCAAGAATTCAAAGAAGAATTAGTATCAAAAAAGCACTTGATACAAAGGTTATTGGCACATTAATAAATGTGGTAGTTAGCAAAAATTAAAATAACCTTTAAAATTAAAATAACCTTTAACAAAGAAAAGAATGATGATTTAAAATTAGAGTTTTCTTCAGAGAAAAACATTCAAATGTTACCGGTATTCTCTCAACTGATTTTACCTCAGATTTCAGTTACTGTATCTGGGTCTGAGGCAGTCAGCTCTTTCTCTTTAGAACACTAAAGACAAATTGTTTTAGGACAAAGAGGATATAATGCAATTGAGGTGTTATGGGTAGAAAATTGATTTGAAATATAGTATAGCTAATTTTACTAAAGCTGAGTTTGAAATACAGATTATATAGGATTTAGATTTTATATAATGTAAAATCTGACTTTGCTAGATTGGACGGTACAAAGCACCTTTTCATCAGCTGAGAATATCATATGGTACTAACAAAGGAAAAAACTATACTGAAGAAGAGGATCGTTTTCTGATCTGCATGCTTCATAAGCTTGGATTCGACAAAGAAAATGTTTATGATGAACTGCGACAGTGTATTCGCAACTCTCCTCAGTTCAGATTTGACTGGTTTCTTAAATCCAGAACTGCAATGGTGAGTGCTTGGGTCTTGTGTAATGCGCAAGCGGTTACTATTCTCTAACTAAGGTAACTTCTTTTCTTAGAGAAAATTGTGCTTCCACTGCTTCTTTGAGGTAAACTTTTAAAATATTGTTGGTGTCAGGTTAAATCATTAAAATCCCAGTACCATCTATAACTTGAGTTTATTGGTTCTATCCTTTACTATTATAGATACTAACATGCCCAAAAGTTTTAAGTTTGGGAAATATTGGGATAAACAAAGTTTAAACATCTTTATATTTATAGTACGATTTCCTTAGGTATATTTAAAATGTACTGTCACTCTTCAAGATGTGGGATAGTGGGCATACTTTTCATGTTTGACGACTGAAGAATTTTCTCCCCCAGTAAACATCCAGAGGGGTTGCTGTTTTGTGAAACCCTAATTTGGGAAATGCTGAGGTACAAATGCATTATAAATGTAGTTAGAGGTTATAGATTCAGTTGCTAACGGCTCTACCATATGCCCTTTCAAGTAGGAACTATTTATATAGTTCATAAGGAAGCATGGTTTTGTGTTGATTAAAACAAGACACATAGGGTCACATCGATTTACCATTACAATGCCATGGTGTAAAACTGTGTATTAATTTTCTATCATGTTTTCTGTTGAGTCACACATAAAAGTTAATAATATGTATGGCCCCTTATGAGAAACAGTTGAGGTGTAATCCTTTCCTAAGAGCCAGGAGAATTCATACTGCAGCACATCTGCAACACATCCTGGCATATGTGCCTCACAGTGCCCCTGTTAAGGGAAATGCAGTGTTCTGCCTCCTAGCTCTATGCTATTGCAAATATTTCTAAACCTTGTATGGTATATTCTATAAAACAGTATTTTAAAATGATTTTGCTGTGATTGTGTAATAGTATCACTATAAGAAAATAATTTTTGCTCAGGAAGGAAGGGAGCTGTTCGCCAGCAACAAGTAGACTCCTGTTTTTTTGGGGGGGAGGAGGGTTAATCTACTTCTACACTATACTCTAAAATCTTCTCTGGAGGCTATATAGGTTACTAGAGAGAGATGAGGTAGAGCTCATCATAAACTTCATTGCCTATAATTTCAAAATTGGGAAGGATGGCATATGGTACTGATAATGCTTTTAAGGCAAAGATTATATGCACCTGTTACTAAAGTTAGTTATAGTTGATTTTTAAAAATACATTTTTATTTCAGAGAGGAAGGGAGAAGGAGATAGATAGGAACATCAGTAATGAGAGACTCATTGATTGCCTGCCTCCTGCACATCCCCCACTGGGGACTGAGCCTGCAACCGGGCATGTGCCCTTGACCGAAATTGAACCCAGGACCCTTCAGTCCACAGACTGACACTATCCACTGAGCAAAACTGGCTAGGGCTCTAGTTGATTTTTTGACCCTCAAATATGCACACTATTACCTAAGTTTGGATATAAATGACAGTTCTCAGGCATAGACTCTTAGTAGCAGTGTTGCGTATATTATGAGATAATCATTTTCACTGTTAATTCTGAAGTGAATGAAGGGTTTATAAAGAATCACAGTAGTTTGGCTTTAAATAATAAAAATATTTACAAATACATTTTTATCCTTATATTTATTGCAGGAGTATAAGTGACTTTATATTATTCTATTTAAACATTCTTTAACTATAATCATGAAACGTATAATGAAAAATACAAATACTGTGTAAATTTGTGTTTGTAACTCAGGAGCTCCAAAGGAGGTGTAACACCTTAATAACCTTGATTGAAAGAGAAAACATGGAACTAGAAGAAAAGGAGAAGGCAGAGAAAAAGAAAAGAGGACCAAAGCCTTCAGTAAGTAGTCACAAATATGTAAATACTAGAGGCCCAGTGCACGAAATTTATGCACGGGTAGGGTCCCTAGGCCTGGCTGATGATCAGGACCAATTGGGGCCTTCTGGATGCTGGCTGCCAACTGGGGCCTCCCTTCCCTGGCTGCTGGTTGCGGGCTGGGCCTCCATTCCATGCCGGCCCCTGGTGGTCAGCGCACGTCATAGTGAAGGATAGCACTCCAGGCTGGACTCCCGCAAGGGCACTTTGCATATTAACCTTTTATATATATAGATTTGAGCACTTAATTTTTTTCTTTTTAAGAATATGTGCACTACTTGGCTATCATTGATATTAGGTTCCTTTTGTTTTGGTGTTGGTAAATAATATAGCCTTGGGTCATTTAAAGTATAAATTAAACTTGATTGCATTGTAGGTGAAATCACATTATGATATGATAGTTCATAAATATGGGGGATTTGTGGAAATCTGCAAAGTATGAATGCCAGGAGTGTACACGTGACCTTGGGGAATACAAGTTATAATTTAGAGTGTTTAAAGAAATATTAGGATTAACTTAAGATGGCCAAAGCACTGATATTCTATATTTGCTGTAAAGAGAATTATAAGCGTTTTATTTTTCTGATATTAAAAGTTACTTAATAAATACTTGTTTCCATTAACTTAAAAAAAATAGTAAGAAAGCAATGGCTTTACAACTTCACTATGAACTTGATTTATTGTCCTAGTGATTGATATCTTAGCAATGTGAAAGTAAAACTTTTAAGTTAAAGAAGCCATCTTGTTATTTAATAGTTTATAAAATCATGAATAAATAAATGTTTCTGGATAATATCTGATATATACATAATCTCACAAAATACTTTTTATTACTGCTTTTTTTTGGTAAGAGGGCATTTTAGATATTTGGTGTATTGATTTAGCTGTTGCTTGTGAGTTATTTCATTATTAGCATTAAAAATTTTTTTATTTGTTAGTAATATGAGTAGATAAGATTCTAGGTAAGAGCATCTAATACCTATCACTATGTAGCAGTTATTAGTAAAGTGCTATGGTGTGTCTGTTAATACACTTAACATTAACATTAGTCTTGCGATGAAAAGTAATCCTTCTGTTTGTTTACAGACACAGAAACGTAAAATGGATGGAGCACCTGATGGTCGAGGAAGAAAAAAGAAGCTGAAACTATGAATACACATTTGTTTCATAATCACTAACTTTAAACCAGTAGTTCTTTAATTTACGGGTCTTCATAAGATGTACTGTACAATGCTCAATTGTTATGTCATTCAAAGACATCAGGTTCATCTGTTTATTGAGCTAGAAACATAGTATGTAGTTTCACTTTTTTAAATGCAACAGCTGTGCTGAAATTTTTTTATCATTAACACTTGAAATAATAAAATAGGCTTCATTTATTAATAAATGTTTCATTTGATTTATTTTTCTATTATAGTTCCATATGTGAAGATTGTGCCTATTTGTTTGTCAGCTATAGTTTCTACACTCACAGGGCTTAAAAAAAGCAAACAAAAAAAATTGCAAATGACATTTGTCCCTTCAGTTTTCACTTAGTTCTGTAATTGTTTAATTCACGTTGCCTTTGCAGAAATTTGGGTGTCATCTTTGTAGTGCTATTTAGTCTCATCTGGAAAGATTGTATAAATTCTCCTTGCTTATTATATGGGTAGAATGGGAGAAAAAGGCAAGAAAAATTATCATTATATTCTACGCATATTTCTGTTATGCTTTCTGTTTCTGTAGTTGGTTGTAAGGTGAATATGCCCCATTCTTTTGGGAAATGGCCTTTTAGTTGTATAGCCAAAGACATTTAGTATCTTCTGGTTCCTTAGATGTTACCATTTTATAAGAGGAATATTATTTTTTTTAATTGTTTGGTGAAATTTTGACTAATTACCTTCTAAAGCAGCCACAACTTAGAAAGGTAATGTCAAAACTAAGATGATAATTTTCCCAGCCAAAATAAGGTTGTGAATTTGTCATGCTGTTAAACTGAAATTGGTAACAAAATGTATCCCCTTCCAGTTTACCTTTTTTGAGTTTTAGAGAATTGAAAATTTTATTTTATTATATTTTAAAATAATTTCTACATGTGAGCAGCAAGACTGACTGTAATTCCAGTTTTTAATTTTCTATGGACGGACTTGACAAACTGGAGACCCTGCAGCAGGATTACCCAAATTGTAGTGTCAGGATTTTAGCTGTACCAGAAGCCTTTATGTGCTACACATAATTTGTATAAAGTTTTATATGTACAAATTGGGTACATAAACAGTTCTCCATTTTTCTAAGGGAATGCAATAAATGTAGCATCGTGAATAAATATAACTTTTATAATCCTTAAGTGGTCTTTTCCTTTCCATTTCTTTATCTTTTCTGAGTTGATTTTTATTCACTTATTTCCTTAGGACATTATCTTTTCCCTTTACTTAGACTTCTTCCTTTAAAATTTCTGTGTGTTGAACAAAACAATGTTTATGGCAAATGTAGAGTAATTTGAATGTATTTTGTGCTCTCCCCAAAGTGATTTCTATACTACTTTGGATTCTTAAGATAATAGTCATAGATCTAATGCAGGGGTCCTCAAACTACAGCCCACGGGCCACATGCAAATACAAATATTGTATTTGTTCCTGTTGTTTTTTTTTTTACTTCAAAATAAGATATGTGCAGTGTGCATAGGAATTTGTTCATAGTTTTATTTTAAACTATAGTCCGGCCCTCCAAAGGTCTGAGGGACAGTGAACTGGCCCCCTGTTTAAAAAGTTTGAGGACCCCTGATCTAATGTATGGAAAATTTGAGGAAAGCTTACTCTTTTTCATGGAAGGACCTACTAAGAGTGGTGACCTCGTTTGGGAAGAAATAGGAAAAATAAAAGCCTGAGGAAATGTTACAGGGGACACACAAAGAAGGGGTGTTTTCTAAAGGAAGAGAAGTGATCTAAAGCTGGGGTGGGGGTGGGGGAATAGACAGTAGAAATGCAAAATGAATCAAATATATAGTGCCAGCCCCTAAGAACATGTAGACTCAAATACAAAAGAAAGGGAAACACTTGAAAAAAGTGTGGAAGAAACAATACTCAAATATATAGTGTATCAGTTTAGCCAGTTTGTGGGACTGGTGTTTCACAAGTTAATTTGGCTGTTGCTACTGTATGTTTATGTAGAATAAAGTAAAGCCATGTTTTTTATATATACTGTTAAAGGAAGGAAGCATGGTCAGACCGTGATTTAAACAGGAACTATGTTGGAGAAGATAGACTAAAAGTTGAAAGTATATTTCCTTTTTTTTTTTTCAATTTCCATTGAGGAAGAAGAAGCTTTAAACGTAGAATGGTGCCTGAGGCCAACCTAGAAGCTGGTGCTTACATAGGTGAACAGGGTTACAGTCGTTTGTTATTCAGAATGTTACGTTTAATACCTGAGTAAGGCTATCTCTCTATATCATTAGGAAGATTATATTTTATTGAGATCCTGATAAAATGTAATCATTTTCAACGTTAATATTTTAAATATTAACATTAAAACCTTGAAGAAATGATAATGGAGATTTTTCTGTGGAGGCAGACAAGATCAGAGCAAAGAGGAAAGGCAGGGTACAGAAGGTTATCATGGAAAGTTGCAGGTGTCTAGCAACAGGCAAAACTGGGAAATCAAGGACCTCACCCCCAGGGTAACATTACCATACCTTCCCTAGTGTATCTTTTGTCATGCAGTTTTGAGCCCTTTACATTCCATAGTGCTGGTCATGTGATTTGAATTCTTCCCTGCTTTTTCCAACTATGGCATGTTTCTAGTCATATGTGTTAGGACACCCCACCCCCCACCCCCCCTTAGAGGGGGAACGAACAAGGGGGCTGCAGAATAGTCTAAGCATTAAGCCTCCAAGACATTGAGGTTCTGACACATCAAATACATCTAGGCCTCAGTTGTGTTGTCAGCTCCAGGCCCAGAAAAGCGGCAAAACCAGACAAGCAACAACAGGCTACCTCAGGACTAGCTGCATTGAATAATGACCCCCACCCCCAAGGACACACCTGGAAAATGGATGAATATTATATTAAGACTAGAGGCCCGATGCACAAAATTCATGCAGGGGGGGGGGGTGGTGTTCCCTCAGCCCAGCCTGCACTCTCTCGCAGTCCCAGAGCAGGCCTAAGCCGGCAGTTGGACATCCTTAATGCTGCCGCAGAGGCAGAAGAGGCTTCTGCCACTACCACTGCACTCACCAGCCATGAGCCCAGCTTCTGGCTTTAAAACTTTGAAACCCCTCAAAACAAAGGTCCCACCTTGCTCTCTCCCTGCCAGGAGCACACTGGAGCCTTTTCCCCCTCCTCCCCCCCTCCGCCTTTTTCCTCCCACAGGCACACATCTCAATTCTAAGGGACCACAGGAGGCTTTCAACCAGGACAGCAAAGGGCAGTGGCAGTTCATCCCGGGCAAACCACTTGAACCTGTCCCCAAGGCCCCCTTTTTTCTGACTTCTTAGCCAAAGCAGCCCAGCCGAGGCTCATTTCCCCAGCCCTTTCTTGTTTTACTGCCTCCAGCTTTCATAAATGTCCTCTAAAATTCTCCTGGCCGTGTGTCATCCTTCCTGCACCAAGCCAGAACTCACACTACCCAGGGCCTGAGGCAGGCCGTTCAGGACCAGGTCCCCTTCCAGCAACAATCTCAAGTTGAAAAAGGATGAGGAAGTTGAATCAAGTTCAAAATATTGCACTTGCTCCAGGCATTGAACACGTTCCTATTGCCATTTTTAATTTTTATTGATTTCAGAGAGGAGGGGAGAGGGACAGAGATAGAAACATCAATGATGAGAAGCATTGACTTGCTGCCTCCTGCACACCCCCCTGGGGATCAACTGCCTCCTGCATGCCCCCCACTGGGGATCAAGCCCGCAACCCTGGGCAGGTGCCCTTGACCGGAATCGAATATGGGACCCCAGTCTGCAGGCCGACGCTCTATCCACTGAGCCAAACCAGCTAGGGCCCTATTGCCATTTTAAAGAAAGGGGCAGGCAGATCTTTTTCTTTTTTTTTTTCAGGCAGATCTTTTAAATATAATAATGATGTAACCTATTTCAATGTATCTACCCAAAACAGTACATAGGCCCCACATGCAGATTTATGCAGGCAAGGTTGAGAATCTGCTCAAGGTTAGGCAGTCACCCCTCACCGGTGAACCTCAACAGCATAAATGTGGTAGGCAGTTAGACAGACGTGAGCAGAGCAAAGACTAATGGCCAGGTACAAAAGATCACCAGAGTGAAAAGCCCTACGTGCCTAGCAATGGACAGGTGTAGGATGGGACGTCATCCCCAGGGTGACCTTTCCTCCCCTAGCACATTGCTGGTCTTGCCATTTGGACTATCCTACCTTTCACATCACTGATCATAACCCCCGACCTTTCCTCCCTAGGGATAACATCTAGGTAGGCCTCAGTTGTATTTCAGCTCCAGGCCCAGAAAAGCTTCAAAACCAGACAACGCAATGGCCAACTGCATTGAATAATGACCCCCTGCCCTGGTGCTGGCCAATCAGCCAGTGGAGACCACAACCCTGAAAGGACACACCTGGAAAACTGTTGAACATTCTATTGAGATCTTCCCCAGTGTCCTCCCTTAAAAACTCCACCCTTAAAACCCTTAGGAAAGGGGACATGGCTCACTCTTCCTCCTCCCTCTCCTCACCCCCCCCAGGCTCATCACCTTTACCTTTCTCACTTCTAAACTATAAGGGCCCTCCTTTTGCTTCTGTAACTTGTTTCCTAAACCCATTTTTTTCCCCCATCACCTACTTCTTCCACCTCTGCGATTTTCTAAATAAATGTTGTCTTATAGTTTGAGTCTTGGCTTTGAATTCTTTCCTAGCCAGAGCTCAAGTAGTACCAAGGTTGCTGAACCCAGGTCCGGTCTGACCCCACCAGTCTAACACCTGGTGGTGTTCCCAACAGAAACATTCTAATGTCCTCACCATGGACACGCAGGTCTCTTACTCTTGCCTCAAACCACTTTCTTTCTGCTGTCTCGCATCACTGAGCACTGCATGTTTTACTTGAAAAACCTGTTACTCAAAGTCTGATGTAGCCAAAGCCGGTTTGGCTCAGTGGATGGAGCGTCGGCCTGCGGACTGAGGGGTCCCAGGTTCGATTCCGGTCAAGGGCATGTGCCTGGGTTGCGTGCACTTCCCCGGTGGGGGATGTGCAGGAGGCAGCTGATCGATGTTTCTAACTATCTCTATCTCGCTCCTTTCCTCTCTGTAAAAAATCAATAAAATATATTTAAAAAAAAAAAAAAAAAAAGTCTGATGTAGTTTGAAAATTGAGATCACAGTAAACTCCAGGCCTTCAGCTATCAGCTCAAAACCTTCACCAGGGAGAAAACCTGAATCTAAGGCCTCCTCCCAGAACTGCTGAATTAGAATCTGCATTTTAATAAGATCCTCAAAGGTGATCCATGTGAAAAGCACTGTTTTAAAACATGTTGCCAAAGAAAGTAAAATTACACTTAAACAGCTATTTAACATACCTTCAGATTAAGGTGACCTCCCAGTCACATGGATTTTATTTTAAAGTGTAGAGTTAGGAAGATTATTCAATAGTATTTCAGAGAAAATGTTTTTATCTTGAATATTGGATATGCAGATAGCTTACCAGGGGTTTCTCTGGTTGAAACCAGATAACCAATGGGTCCGGGCTGCCTGTCGCCACTTGAGCCAACTCAGCAGAGACAGCGTTGAATCATATATGAGTGTTTATTCCAATACTGCCAGCAGTATGGGAGAGCAGTTGGTCACCCACAAAAATCTGCTCTGACCCCCCTTGCCAGTTGGCTGGTTATAGACACATGAGGGAGAAGATAACTACGTGCAGCTGCGAGCTACAAGTGTAACATGGAAAGGCAAGGGTAGAGTCTGCAGTCCGGCCTTCAGGAGCTCTAAGTCCGATAACAAGGTGGCTAACCTTCTATGATGTTACAAACAGCTCGGCCCGTTCCTGAGACTGGAGAATGGTCAGCGTCCCTGAGAAAAACTCCTGGAGGGGTCAGGGTCCAGGTGCAGCGACCAAATCAAAGTGTGTCCTGTCCTTGGTCTCCTCTCAAAATATATTTCTTTTCTGAGTAATGGACCCATCTGGGCTCTGAGATGTCTTATCTTTTATAGGCTGTTTCATCCTCCAGTTTCCCAGGGTCTGTAAGAAAACTGACCTATAGTTAGTAAGGTGAATAATTATTAGACAACTGTGGCTCTGTTCTCATTACATGTCCTTTCCCACTCTCAATTTTCACCATTACAATCAAAAGAGAAGACCCAAGTGATTTACATGAAATCCATTGGTGACAGATTAGGAAGGTGGGAATTGGAAAACCTCTGGAATTGGATGAAAAGTAAAATGGCCCTGGCTGGTGTGACTCAGTTAGATGAGCGTTGTCCTGTGCACTGAAAGATCTTGGGTTGCGGGCTCCATCCCCGGTTGGGGAGCATATGGGAGGCAACTTATCAATGTCTCTCTCTCCCTCTCTAAGAATCAATCAAGAAAAGTAAAATGATAGACACATACATCTTTTACATAGACGGGTACAGGATAGTTAACAGTCAACAGTTAACATGATAACAATAACTGGGAGGATTTATAGGGTCTACCCTAGTGCATTGGTGGTGCCCTGAGGGGTTTGGAAAAAGGAGTTTCCCTGCCATTCCAACCTAAGTTATCTTAGGTGCAAAAGACAATAGACAAGCTCAGTCAAGGTAATGACTGACCTTTGTCATGGAAGATTCTAGCCTAGGACATGACTACCTGCCATAAACTGCTTTTAGCTAAAAAGTTTTAATTTCAGACCATCCTTTGTGGTTACTTTAGGTCCCTGAGTTTGCAAGCCCACCATGCAGGCCTTCCCTGGGCATATCCGGTTAGCATGTGGACCCTTTTCATGCACGGTGTTACAGCAAACGTTATTTGGGAACCTGCTGTTGGTAGTATTGAAGTCACTATGCTACCTGGCGCTGGAGTTCTTGGGTTCCCTGAAGCATAGTAACCTCTGTTTTGTAAAAACTGCTGTTTGAATTTTCCACTAAGCATAGATAGTTCTTTGTTCTGTGAATTAACCCTGCTATTCTTGGCTTCTGTAAGCATGCTTGCTTGCTTGAATACTAGGGAGAATGAGCTCACTTTTCTGGTCCTGCAGGACCTGTTTACTTCATCACTGCTCCCATTTGGGAAAGGCCATAAACCATACAACCCCCAGACGGAGTTATCAATACTGGCACTGGCCAGGCCTTGAGATATAGTCTCACTGCCCCCACCCCAGCACATAGGGCTCTTTGTAAAGCCTGCAAAAGGTCCAGAAAACCCATATTTGGGGGACAGAGACACTGGGAAAGTATAAAGGGAAAATTTCCTCCGTGCTTTTTGCTCAGGCTTTGAGAGACAATTCCTCTGAGACTGCTAGTGTAATAAAAGACTCAAAATTTGGCTTGCTGATTAATTAAGGCGTCCACTCTTTAGCTCGCTGATTTACAATATAACATCCCCAAGATAAAAATGGAGGAGAAGCCCCAGAGGAATTTCCAAACAGATTTTATTAAGCTTATGCCTCCTCACAAAGGAGGGAGCACAGAGGGAAGGAAGGTCCACTGTGCTGGCGTGAAGGCTGGCTCTGCTTGGCTGCTTTTGTTAACTGGGGACAAAACGGGCTTGCACACAGAGGTGGGCTTTCTGAAAAAGTCAGAAATTGTGGAATTTCCATCTCAGGGCCCAGTGACTTCCTTTTCCAGCTGTCTTGCCTGGTAACTATGTTTGTGCCTGCACTGTGGAGGGAAGATGGCCAACGACTCATTACCACCACCTTCTGAAGGTCATGTAGCGGTCAAACCTTGATCAACTTCACATGCGGGCCAGTGGTTTCAACATCTGCAAGGAAGCAGACAGTTAGAAAGGGAGATAAAATCGGCTACCTCTGCGTTTTTCAGTAAGGAGGGCAGGGTGGGTGACATTCTTGTGGTCAGCCTCTCCGTGGTTCCTTCTGACAACCTGGTCTTAACTTGGCTTCCTGGCCACCAGTATTTTCCATTCCCGGGCCCAAGTCCTATGCTCTCTCAAGTACATCTCGGTTATATTAGAGCACTGTTACTCCGGGGTGTGCCCGAGGACCAGCAGCCGAGACAGCATCGAAAGCCTGTAAAAATACGAATTCTCGGGTCATGCTCCAATCTACTGTATCAGGGTCTCTGTGGGTGGGACCCCACAATTCATGTCCTAAGCTTTCAGGTAATTAATTCTTCAGTCACACGGAAGTTTGAGGTGCACATTGTTAGCACACTTCAATATACCTGTTGGTTATCATTTTCCTTTAAATGGACCGTTACAGAACTTTTGATCATGACTTGTTGTTTTCCTACTCTCAAATTTATAAATCTGCCCAGCCAGTGTGGCTCAGTGGTTGAGCATCATCTATGAACCAGGAGGTTATAGTTCGATTCCTGGTCAGGGCACATGCCCAGTTGTAGGCTCCATCCCTAGATGTTTCTATCTCTCCCTTTCCCTCTTCCTTCCTCTCTGAAATCAATAAAATTATATATAATATAAATGTAAGTTGTGGGATATAAACTTGGAAGAGGGCAGCAGAAGCCTGGCTGAAACCATCAGGTCCTGGCTGGTTCGCTAGAGGCAGTGCCTCCTTGTGGTTTGTGGCTAATTGAGCATCAATATCCACATTGTCAAGTTTTCTAACTCGAGCCTTTGGCAGTGCTCTATCCTAGAAGATGACATGAGATATTTGGTATTAGCTATTATTAAAAAGTAATCAGTTTCTCCCTGACTAAACATAATTTTTTAAAAAATATGTTTTTATTGATTTTAGAGCGAGAGGAAGGAGAAGGAAGGGAGAGATGGAAACACTGATGAGAATCATTGATCGGCTGCCTCCTGCATGCCCCAACTAGGAATTGAGCTCCCAACCCGGGCATGTGCTCTGACTAGGAATTGAACCAGTGACCTCTTGGTGCATGGGACAACACTCAACCCTAAAAGGAAGTCTCCAGTGGGCAGGCAGATCTTTGAGCTGCCCTGGGGGGTAGGCTAGGGGTCCTTTTATCCCCTTGGAGGGGGCTTAACTGCTTTGGGCCTGTCCTGTCATCTGTCCTTGCATGAAATTCAGATGGGGCTTTTCTCCATTTTCTCTAAGGGTCGGGAGCATGGAGAAGGAGGGTCTAAGAGGAAGGAGAATATGCCAGGGGAGAAAAGGTCAGGGGGAGAATCTGGCCGACAAAACCTGAGACAACCTAGGGGAGGAAAGGGTGCCTTGGGGGGAGGTCCTGATTAACAATACTTATCTCGCCCTAGCCGGTTTGGCTCAGTGGATAGAGAGTCAGCCTGTGGACTGAAGGGTCCTGGGTTCAATTTTGATCAAGTGCACATGCCTCGGTTGCAGGCTAGATCCCTAGCTCTGGTCAGGTGCATGTGGGAGTGAACAAATCAATGTCTCTCTCTCTCTCTCTCTCTTTCTCTCCTCCTCCTCCTCCTCCCTTCTACTCTCTAAAAATCAACAGAAAATTATCCTCAAGTGAGGATTAACAACAAAAGATGAATAAATTAAAAACTCACCAAAAGCCCTAGCTGGTTTGGCTCAGTGGCTAGAGAGTCAACCTGTGCACTATAGGGTCCCGGGTTAGATTCCAGTCAAAGGCACAATGTCCAGGTTTAGAGTTCCATCCCCAGTAGGGGGCGTGGAGGAGACAGCCAATCAATAATTCTCATTGATGTTTCTCTCTCTTTCTCTCCCTTTCCCTTCCTCTCTGAAATGAATAAAATATATATTTAAACACACACACACATACACCAAAAAACAAATCTTCTCTTCAAAACTTGCTCTACCATTTCTGCCCGTTGTGTCCACGACTTTCTGTCCAGGGGACCTTCTGTAAACTGGCCCATGGTTTTTGCTCTGCTCAAGTCTGCCTAACTGCCCACCACAGAAACACCTTCTCAATATTGCAAGTGGAAGATTCACCTAAATTTCGAACTGGAACCACTATTACACAATCATAGGTCATTGAACCTGAAAGAAAATGTGTAAGTCTGATGTCACGTTGATGTAAGGGAAAAGTCAGATCAGATAAAGTGTGCTCATGAGTTTGGCATCTATGCTTTCTTATTTTCAGATACAAAATTAGTGATTGCAAATGTTTCAGAAGAATGAAAAAACTCATAAAGACCTAAAGGAAACATTATCCAGATTTAGTCAAAAGCAGCCAATATTTTGGATGCTGAAAAATAGGGTTTTCCTAGAATTTCCTAATAAAATTATGAAATACTATACAAGTCATTGAAATAGATGACAGCATTGCTCTCTCAAGGTTTCATTTTTTAAAAAATAGGTTACTTATCCTGAAGAAATGAAACACTGTCAAAGTCTACTACCAAAAGTGCTGTTCTTGCCTTAAGTTTTCTTTTAGCAAAAATGAAAAAGAAGGTCACATGACCAATGGCGGCACCCTCATCCCTGCTGCTTGTATTTTAAATCAGAAATAATATTGGATTTCATCTTTCAAGACAGTTCTGAGAATTAGTAGTAACCACTTGGAGTACAGACTTGGGAAACTTACAGATTTGGGGAGTTCAGCAAAACATACATCAGTCATTGGTTCATAGAAACGAGAGAATCTGATAGATGAGAACTGTGAAGACTTCTGCCCAGAATGTAAAAGTGTTCGTTGTCCTCCATGCACTGGGCTTTGCACTTTGAAAGGTTCTTCCAAAAGTAGAAAAATGGATAGAATTCCAACTGATTTTACCTCATCATACTTCCTTGCATCAAAGTCGTGGCATGTGACTCTTTGACATGCTTTTTTCTGTTTTGTTTTTGTCTCCTAGGGGCTGTGGGATCTGTGAGGACTGATGATTGTGACAAACACTCAGCTCACCCAGAGCTGGAGGAGATAGTAGATGTGGAGGCTGAAGCATTCTTAGCTTGTTCTTTCATGCCTCCCTCGACCCTGTCCTACACTTTGGGGATCTCTTATCTGTTTTCATTAAGAGATGTTTTTACTATATTAATACGTATTTCTATCTGTCTAATCCTATATAATAAAAGGCTAATATGAAAATTGACTGAACAGTAGAACAACCAGTCACTATGATGTGCACTGACCACCAGGAGGCAGACACTCAATACAGGAGCTGCCCCTGGTGGTCAGTGCACTCCCACAGGGGGACCACCACTCAGCCAGAAGCCCTGAGCTGGGCTCAGGGCTGGTGAATGCAGCGGCAGTGGCAGGAGAGGCTCTGACTGTGCTAAGGATGTCCCCCACGGGCTCCTGGACAGTGAGAGGGCGTAGGCTGGGCTGAGGGCTGCCCGCCCCCCCCAGTGCATGAATTTCATGCACCAGGCTTCTAGTGGTTTTATATTGAGTGAACAAGACTCATAGGATACAATGAAAAACAACTTTAGTTATGTCTCCTGTGTCCTTTAAAATATATTCTATAGAATGGGTTCTTCTCTTGCTTCCCTATCAAAGCTGGGTCGACCCCATTAATATCCCCAAGTGTCACTGTTAGGTAAGACCAATGGTACAGGCATGTGCATGATATGAGGTGGAATTTTATATTGATTTTTACGTAAATGATTTGGCTCTTAAGTTTCTTGTGAGTAATTTGCTACATTTGATAAGATAAAGGCCTAGATTAAACCAGAAGGCTCTTATTCAGTTACTGTATGTTAATATCACTAAAATACCCCTTTCCCAGGTCCTCCCTTGGCTTCCCATAGCCTCCCTTCAGTGTCTCTCACTTTCCCCCCTTCATTTTCTCCCTAGTTTAGGCCTTTTGCTTACACAGAAGCAGACACCCAGGCCTGAAGGATAAAATTTTCTAATCAGCGTCACTCCCATCCCCCACTCCAGTCCCACATTTTAAGAAATTCAGCATGAACCTGTCATGGGATCAGGTTAGCTTTATAGGTCGGATTTCTTTACGATAATCTAATGCTAATTTAATTATAAAATATTAAGAGAATAAAGGTCATTTCTTCCCACAAACTTTATTTTATTTTTAATCTTCTTTTTTATTTTTTATCTATTGATGTTAGAGAGAGAGAAAAGAGAGGAATAGAGAGATAGAAACATCCAGTATACCTCCAACATGCCCTACACTGGGGATCAAGCCTGCAACCCAGGCATGTGCCTTAAGGGGGAACTGAATTGGTGACCTTTTAGTTCATGGGTTGAGGCTACACTGAGCTACACAGGCTGGGCTCTTCCCACAAACTTTAAATTCAAATGTGAGAAGTCCATAGACAGAAGTACACAGAAATTAACTGAAAAAGTTCAAGGAAGTTGAAACAATTCTTGCTTCTCTGAATTCTCTTGCTCTGGTTTAGACGGCACAGTCACTTGAATCCTACTGTTTTTGACTTTAAGTTACTTCAGAGACAAGGTTAGTCTCATGTTCTCTTTTGGTTCAACATTTTATTTTTATTGAAAAACGCACATTTTAAAAAGTACATTGTCTTAGTGCTTGGGTCATCCATGTGATTAGATATACACAATAATACTGTTAAAACGACTTTAAAAATATATACCAACAGAATTGTGCTGCTTTTATTATTTATTTTAAAAAGACAACTTAGTATGAGAACATTCTCTGAACATACAAGCAGGTTAAGATTTAAATTTTTTAATATATTAAAAAATAAATTTAAGTTGGCAGGTCAGATATGTACATAATATTCCTTATTATCGCACGGCAATGGAGAGCCACATGGATTTTTACTAATGCGGAAGTAGAATGTCACAGGAAGGTACTTCTCTGATTTTATACTGCTACTTATGTTTCACTATAAATGAGTGACAGCAGTATAGGCACAAAGCCTGAGTCTCATATCTAGAAATTTCTTTTAGATTATTTAAACCAATTTTCAAAACTTTCTTAATAAGAAAACCTAGTACTGGATGGATTAAAGAATTTATCTGAGAACACTATAAAAGAATGCAACAGAAACCTATTAAAATATTCATGTTCGCACATCTTGTTGCATTTACAGAGTTAAGTTTCGTTTGCAAAGAAAAGTCATTAATTCTTTTCTTTCTCAAGATTCTCTGACCATTTAATAAGTAACTCTTCCAGTGAAATACAATGAATGCATCAGAGAGTGGCCTGGAGAAGTTAGCGCTGTGACATCAGACACATTTAAATGAGCCGTTTATATATATGTAACATTTCACTTATTTTAATGGGAAAAACTTTTTGTATTGATTTATGCATTAAAGGATGAATGTAAGTGTCATTTTATATATCTATGTCTATGCCTATGTCTATACACACATGTGTCTGCACATATATATGTATATATGTATGCAAGGCATTTATTTCCAAGTACACACTTTATTATTGGGACTAAAGATTTCATCACCATTAGTGTATTAGCATATCTTGCTTATTTAGTAATGAAGGAAATGATAAGATTTTATTTAAAATGAAAATAGATTCAGAAGTTTAGAATGCAAAAAGAACGTAGATTTTACCTATAGTATTACAAGCCTTTCACTTGACAGCACAATTATTAAAATACAATAGAATAGAATTCCAAATCAATTAACTATAAAAATTATGTTAACACACAAAAGCAACTATTTGAAAGAAACTATTTGTTCTTCATTTTGAAATATTAACAAGTAGAGGCATTTTCCATCATTGAGTCACAGGGCTCATTATGATGAAATTTTCATCCTGAAATTGTACAATTTAGGAATGTATACAATTTATTAGCGTGTCCAGATTACATGTTAACTTTTCACTTGACTGAAGTCTCATGTCCTTTTAGTTCTTCCAAAATTTGGCTTGGTGAGCAGATTCTCATTGATTATATTTCTGTAGAAGAATTATAGAGGGGGAAAAAACCCAATAGTATGAGACATAGTTTATATTTAAATACAACAGAAAATTAATGCATAAAATAAATTTCAGAATTCTACATTCTTTTTTAAAAAAATATATTTTATTGACTTTTTTTTACAGAGAGGAAGGGAGAAAGATAGTCAGAAACATCAATGAGAGAGAGACATCGATCAGCCACCTCCTGCACATCCCCCACTGGGGATGCGCTTGCAACCCAGGTACATGCCCTTGACCGGAATCGAACCCGGGACCCCTCAGTCCGCAGGCCGACGCTCCATCCACTGAGCCAAACCGGTTTCGGCAGAATTCTACATTCTTACAGTGTTGTTCTTACATATAATTGTTGGGAAATGAAAGAAATTTCCTTTCAGACTAGCTTTACCAGAGTTATATGCAAAGATATGGAATTTCTTAGAATATTTATTCTAAATGCTTTAGGTAAGAAACAAACATAATTGCTCTGCTCCTACTTTCTACAGAGATGAGAAACTAACATGGAACTTGTGCAGGGGCAGAATATAGTGGGAAGGCAGTAAGTGACAAGTGAGTTGAATTACATATGTGTAACTTCAAAAAGTTAAGGTGAGCCTGGCTGGTGTGGCTCAGTGGTTGAGCATAAACCTATGAACCAGGAAGTTGCGGTTTGATTCCTGGTCAGGGCACATGCTCAGGTTTCGGGCTCAATCCCCAATGGGAGGTGCACAGGAGGCAGCCAATCAATAATTCTCTTCTCATCATTGCTGTTTCTATCTCTCTCCCTCTCCCTTCCTCTCTGAAGTCAATAAAAAACTTTTTTTTTTTTTTTTGATTCCCAAAGTCTAGAAAGCCTATGTAGTCCTTTGAAGGTAGGGGCTTGGTCCAGGGTTAAAACTAGAAGTTGAACACTTACAGGACCTTGGTTCTGTCAGGATGTATGATGATCATAGGAAAACCTTCTATCAATGCAGAATCGGATCCTTTCCTTTGAGCGCTGAAGCCCATTCCACAGAGACTTGTTCTTGGTGGACATCTCCCAGAATAGATGCCACTTGGATTTATGCTTCGGGCAAAGTTTAACAGGCACTAGATATTTAATTCGTGAGGTCAACTAAGAGGCCACTATGAATGAAATACATGAAACTGACTTGGTATTTTAATAAATAGTCGAGACAGCAGCCACGACTCATGCTGGTATGGAGGCTTCACATTGTTTCCTGTAAGGGTGTTCTTTAATGTAAAAATCTCCCATTTTTTAAGGCTGGCAATAAACATTCTTTTAAAAGACAACACTGCATGGGGAAGTAGTATTCTAGATGACAAACAACCTGTACCCAGAGTTCTCCACATGTTGTATATTTACTTTGCAACTGGGAGTGAAAATGAAAACTACTATGGCCATAACTGTTCTAGATGCTGTAGCTCATGTATCTCTCATGAAACTCTACATGATTGACACTATCATTATGTCCCTATTAAATTATCTTTTTGTTAACTATCATTATCTCCCTACGAATAGCTTGCTCAAGGTTGTAAGTGTTGAAATATGAACTCAAATCCAGGTCTGGCTCCAGATCAGGGGCTGTTAAACCATACCTATTGCAAGGTCTCCTTGATATAACTTTATAGTTTGGAAAATAAGTGGACTAAAGAATTTTGTTTTTGCGTAACTTCCAGCAAGCATATCAAACTCGTGGCCCACCGCCGCAAGTTTGACATGCTTGACTTACAGTATTTGTGTTGCTTTTTTTAAAAAAAGATCCTTTATGCTCTGGCAAGTTTGCTCAGTGGTTAGAGGATTGGACTGAATGCTCAAGGGTTTGATTTCCGGTCAAGGGCATGTACCTCGGTTGCAGGTTCCCCAGCCTGGTAGGGGCCTGTTAGGGAGGCAACCAATTGATGTTTCTCTCTCACATTGATGTTTCTCTCTCAC
>NW_006285248.1:3493080-3499975 GCF_000327345.1 Myotis davidii | reverse complement strand
TTTCTCTCTCTCTCTCTCTCTCTCTCTCTCTCTCTCTCTCTCTCTCCAACCAATCGCCCTGCAGAGGGAGGCCCAGGCCACTGGCCTGCAGGGCAATCGACCGGGGGTGGTGGGGGTGGGTGGGAGATGAGGCTGGCTCTGAGATCGCTCCAAAGAGGGAGGCCCAGGCCACCTGTGTGGAGATCCATTGTGGTGCTCTAGCCAGGTGGGCTGGGCCTCCTGCTGCTGGGTGATCGATCACCCCAAAGAGGGAGGCCCAGGCTACCTGGCCAGCGGTGCTGTGGCGGGTGGGCGGGGCTGGCCAGCGATCGCCCTCAGAGTGAGGCCCAGGCCAGCCAAGCGATTGCACCCCATGCTTGCTGTGAGCAGAGAGAGGTGACCAGTGGTGGAGGGGGTGGGGTCGGCGGCACCACATAGATGGCAAGCAGTGGCAGTGGCATCTGCCAGTGGTTTGGCCAGCTGCTAGCAGCTGGGGGAAGGAAAGCCCTGATAGGCCCTGATCACCAGCTAGGACTAGGGACCCTAGAGGGAGGCCCAGGCTACCTGGCCAGCGGTGCTGTGGCGGGTGGGCGGGGCTGGCCAGCGATTGCCCTCAGAGTGAGGCCCAGGCCAGCCAAGCGATTGCACCCCATGCTTGTTGTGAGCAGAGAGAGGTGACCAGTGGTGGAGGGGGTGGGGTCGGCAGCACCACATAGATGGCAAGCAGTGGCAGTGGCATCTGCCAGTGGTTTGGCCAGCTGCTAGCAGCTGGGGGAAGGAAAGCCCTGATAGGCCCTGATCACCAGCTAGGACTAGGGACCCTATCTGAGGGGTCCCAGATTGCAAAAGGGCACAGGCCAGGCTGAGGGACAACCTCCCCTCCCGCGCCCCCCTGCCCTGTGCATGAATTTCATGCACTGGGCCTCTAGTAGAATACACTGGTAAATGAATCCCAATTGAACACACCCTTCCCAAATCAGAAAGACGTAATTCATTAATTTATTTCCCTTCCCCAAAGGCAAAAGGCAATAGGCAATAAGAATAGTCACACCAACCTGGATTTCCTGTTTCTACAGAACTTAAAGGAGCGTCTGGGTCATGTGAGAATGTAGATTGCACATTAAGTGAAGGTTTCTATAAGTAAAAGGCAGAAAAATATTAATGTCAACTTTTCCTAAACTTAAGACACTATAAAGAAAAAGATCGCAGATGAAAAAATTTTTTTGGCTAACGTTGTTCTCTTTGTAATTCACTTTGTAGAGTCTTTTTTCCCCCTTCTTTTTAGAAAGGTTATTATTTCATAGATACGTACAAAGTTTTATAAACTTGTATTTGTACTTCTAAATAGTAAAATACTATTTGTCATTTCCATAGCTGAATTATTACTTCAAACATTGACTGCCTTACTTCCCTGCTATAATAAAAAGCTAAAATGGAAATATTATAGAGAGATAAAAATCTCTTAGTCATACTGACCATGACCCAATTTTACTATACGCATGTAGAAGATTTTCTCTGAATTTTGTCAACTAAGCATTTCATTGATTCTTTCAGATTTCAGATCAACTAAGAGAAGACAAAAACGTAGTTTGTCATATATGCTCAAACACAAGAAGAAAATCTCTTTAATATTTATTCTGCAGACAAGAGAAGACTGCCCGTATTCAAGTCTTCACAGAATCTCTCATATTAGTTCAAACACTCCATTACTTTAGTTTTGTGTGGGGAGCCGCTATAGGGTTAAGCCTCGGACTGACCTGTTGGCAAAGTCACAAACAAGTCCCAGCTTAGAGGGCACAGTCCTCTTAGCATAATTAGGCTTGACCTTATGACGCTCCCTAGATCTTACCTGGGAAGCTCATGGGCTGAGGGAAGTGCAGCAAGAGCAAGAACAAAAGCAGGTGAAACTCAAAAGAACAGTGTAACTATGTTTACCTCTGACTATAAAATAAAGGCTCAGCTTGCCTCGGGATCTTTCTCTGTGGCCTCAGCCAGGCACAGGAAGATCCACAGAGACTAAAGAGAGCTAGAGAGTTCTGAACGCTGTCTCCGTGTAAAGCATTCTTTGCCGACTCCGTCCACACCTTTGGGAACCCCTGGACTTCCAGGGCTGGACCTCGGCACTTTTGTTAAGAAAGCATTCTTTTTTTTTTTAAAATATATTTTATTGATTTTTTACAGAGAGGAAGGGAGAGAGATAGAGAGTTAGAAACATTGATGAGAGAGAGACATCGATCAGCTGCCTCCTGCACATCTCCTACCGGGGATATGCCCTTGACCGGAATCGAACCTGGGACCCTTCAGTCCGCAGGCTGACGCTCTATCCACCGAGCCAAACCGGTCTTGGCAAGAAAGCATTCTTTAGAGAAGATCCATTTACATGGAGTAATGACAATCAAGCATAACGTTAGGTGATTAAGTCACATAAAAGAGGTAGTTAAAAAAGGAAAGGGCAAAGGAATTTAGTGTAGAGTTACCATCAGTCTTGCTATAGCTTCCCCAGTGCAGGTTGTTACCCCACCAAACAAGCCTTTTAAACATTCTTTATTTATTTAAAAAATTGATTCTAGAGAGAGGAAGAGTGAGAGAGGAGAGAGAGACAACATCGATCAGCCACCTCCCGCAGGTGTTCCAACTAGGGATTGAACCTGAAACCCGGATACGTACCCTGACTGGGAATCCCCCTTTTGGTGTACTGGACAATGCTCCAAATCAATTTGTGTGTTCCATCCCCAGTTGGGCCTTTGGGAGGCGGCCAATTGATGTTTGTTTCTCACATCGGTATTTCTCTCTCCTTTCTCTCCGTCTCCCTCTCCCTCTTCCCCTCCCTTTCCTTCTCTCTAAAACCAATAAACCAAAAAACCCAATAGCATCAATACCCAAACTAAATTCTCACCTTAGTTAGTTTGCCAATAACATAAGCAAAAAGGAGTATAGTTCCAATGACACCAGCCATCACCCCCAAAATAATGACTATTGCCACTATGGGAGAAAAAGAGAGCAGAAAATTATAAAACTGTGACATAAATGACCGCATATCAATTAAAGAAACATTAATATATTTTATCTTTTAAAAAACAAGATTTTCCAAAGTAACCACGTGATGAACTGAACCTGTGAATAGTAAAGTCTTTTGTCCAAGGTCACACATCTGACAGAACCAAGAACCCAGGGTCCCAACTCCAAATTCAGGGCTCTTCACATGCCTCACAGGCAGCTGTGTGGATGGTTTGCCCCAATATGGGAAAAACCATGAAGTGTTTCACAGGCTCAAAGTGATGAAAGAAAATAATGTCTTGACATAGAAAGGGGTATTGGACAGATCATAGAATCAGAACTTTGGAAGGAAACTGATATAAGCAGTTTGCAAATGAAGAAAAGAAGCCCAGTGAGTTTAAGTTATTTATCCTAGGTGAGACAACTAGTTAGAAGGAATGTGACCATAGTTCGGGTCACCTAGATTCTAAGCTTCTGTTCCTTCTACATTACCCTTATGCATGCTCTATAACATACTCACTAAGAAGATTTTTTCAAATCTTATATGCTGGGAAGAAAACAAAGTTTACGCTAGTGGTACTCTCGCATATTCATAGCATATTTGTAGAGATTCCAAGTTAAGTAAGTAGAAGGCAAAACATATAGGTAAATGGCTTATTTATTTGGCTAATTTACACTTAAAAGTCTTATTATTGATTAAAAGAAAACAAAGTAAAAGCCCAGCCTTTCTGTCCACCTAGCTTTAATACAATAGTGATTCAGTTCCCCAATTCATTGTGTGTGTGTGTGTGTGTGTGTGAGGTTTGGACACAGATCACGTGTGAAGGGCAGCTCAGAAATGCAGACTAGTAAGTAAGCACATAAATGACTAATGTCAGCTCTACAGCAGCAGCTGAGGGAGAAAGTGTCAGTCCCCAGGTGGAGAGGGTTTGGAAGACAGCCCCACAGTGGTAGCATAGGGCCAGACATGAATAGAGATTGAGACATGAATGGTCTGTATAAGAATAATCTTGATAAGGGGTCAACTAGTGACATGACTTATTACTCTTTGCTTTCTTCATGATAGGGATAAGAGAAGTTCAATTGTTTTATAAGCTCTTAAAGAGACTTTTCTCTAGTAACTATGGTGGTTAGAAAGCTAAAAAGGTCTAACTTAAAAGAAAAATTATTGTTGCCCTAGCCAGTTTTCTCAGCGGATAGAGCATCGGCCTGCGGACTGAAAGGTCCCAGATTCGATTCCAGTCAAGGGAATATGCCTGGGTGTTGGGCTCGATCCCCAGTAGGGGGCGTGCAGGAGGCAGCCAATCAATGATTCTCTCCCTCTCCCTTCCTCTCTGAAATCAATGAAAGTATATATAAAAATAGAAAAAATAATTATCAAGTTATGTATTGCTATTTCCAAAATGTTTAAGAAAATAAGACATGCCTATTTTAATTTTAAAAAGAGCATATTTTGTTTGCCTTTACAGTATTGTGTGATTAAAATTAATAACATGTGCTTTTGTTTTTAAATGTGACGCTTCTTATTTTCTTAGGCATTTGGAACTAGCAACACTTAGCTAAACTGGACAGATTGTTAGTCCATGTAAATGATAACATACCTGCTTCTGAGAATATGTGTTCAATTTTACTTGGTCCTAAAAAGACAAAATTTCAAAATAAGTCAGAATGCATATGTTACCTTGTCTAAAATATACCATTTTGTAATTAGATTATTTAGTGGGTTTCTTTTTTTTTTTTTTAAATTGTGTTTAGGGAGCTATTGTTCAAATTTCAACAGCTGATAAAATTTATGAGATACTGTCTTACTATTAATAATTCCATATCTACTTTCAACTACCCAATAAGCTTTCAAGGATCAGAAATTAGCAAGTGGTCTTATTGACTGAAGTGCAGGTTATTACAAAATATTGAAAGAACTATCTGTTGATTTCCACAAGAAACAGTGCATTAAAAAAAAATAAGTAAAAATAGTCCTGGCCAGGTGGCTCGGTTGGTTGGAGTGTTGTCCCTTAAGCCAAAAGGTGACGGGTAATTCCCATGTGGGACTTGAACGAGAGGCAACTGATTGATGTTTTCTCTCTCAAATCAATAAAAATACATTCTCGGGTGAGGATAAAAATAATGTACATATAAAACACTAAAAAAAAATTATTTTAAATGTAAAAACGGTGAGCAGAAAGGAGATACATTGAGCCATCACCCCACACGGACTTCAGTCGAACCCAAAAGAGGTACATCGCTATCTATTTTCCAGATTTATGCCACAGCCACTAGTTGAATCCAAACTCCTGTTGTGTCTCCTCTGAGCTTTTGTCCACAGTCCCCCTAAATGCTTTGTCTGCAGAAGTTCCCAGCACAGTTGCCCTAATGCTTCGCCAGTTACCTCCCCCTTATCAGCCCACAGTTTACATTTCTTTTTCTGCTGTCTCCAAATACCACTTTATGTCATGAAGCCCTCTTCCTACTACAACCACACGATTTTCCTGCATTTAATTGTTACCAATAACAGATTGCACTGTAGCATGTCACATCGCCCAGTCTCGGTATGTCCCGCGTTCTGGAGCAGTCATTACAAAGGTTAACGGGGCTTGTCTTCTCGGTGGCAGGTACAGCTGTGGTGGTGGATGACTCTGGCGAAGAACAGCTGGGTTTCAGCCTCTCACTGGCTGGACAGCCTTGGACCTGTTATGGCATCTCTTTGTGCTTTAGATTTCTCTTGAGCAAGTGAAGACTGTAACACCTATCTCTTTGGGTTCCTATAGGGATCATATCAGGGAGCGCACGAACACTCTCAGCACAACGCCCACCGCGCTGGCTGTTACCTATCGGAGTCACAGCAGGAGTCACAGCTGTGCTGTCCGCAGCTGGCCTTGAAATGCGTTCTGGTTTGACACCACCACACCGACTTCACGTTTGAAAACTGGGTTGTTTAATTGGACTCAGAAGCCCAATAATTAGTTCCAAGCCCTTAGCATAATTTTCCTCTCTTGGTCACTGTTAAAATGTGTTGCTTCCATTTATCTTGCTATATTTTCTCGATGATTCTATTAGCCAATGATTCTGTAGTCACTGTAAGTCTTCTCTGGGGCTTTATTTTAAACCTGGAGTGTCCTGCTTCGACCCCATCTACAAGGACCCTCTTTCATTCAACCTGCTCTTGCAAAGTCATCTTCTCCCCAGAGAAATCGCTGGAGAGTGGACGCCGCCGAACCACCGTTATCTCAGCAACCAGCTTGGCTCACAGCGATAGTGATTAGGGACTTCCAATGTGTCAGACTCCGCGCAGCAGTTTTACACACACCTTCTTCGTGTTCAGAGAAACACCGCGAGATAACTATGATGGGCCCCATTTAAAAACTTAGAGGACAGGGACCCCTTGGGGAAGAGTCTCCCATGGTCAGCAGATTCAACATAACCCCTCCTCTCCCCCACAACCCCTCCTCTCCCCCACAAGCCCTCCTCTCCCCCCCAACCCCTGCTCTCCACCACAGTATTGCTCAAGGAGTCGACATGTGAGACTATTTTTCCATTTCAATGGGTTAAATTGTTAAGGTGTTTATTGATTTAGGATGCGGCTTTTCTTACTCATCCATTTTTTGGTCCAATGTGTTTTTATTGATTTTCAGAGAGGGGGAAGGAGAGGGAGATAGAAACATCAATGATGGGAAAGATGGATCAGCTGTCTTCTGTACCCCCCATACTGGGGATTGAACCTGCATCCTCTCCACCACTATCCCTCCTCTCCACCACAATTCCTCCTCTCCCCCCAACCCCTCCTCTACACCACAACCCCTCCTCTCCACTACAATTCCTCCTCTCCACTACAATTCCTCCTCTCCACCACAATTCCTCCTCTCTCCTCAACCCCTCCTCTACACCACAACCCCTCCTCTCCACTACAATTCCTCCTCTCCAC
>NW_006285248.1:3456990-3492340 GCF_000327345.1 Myotis davidii | reverse complement strand
TCCACCACAATCTCTCCTCTCCACTACAATCCCTCCTCTCCCCCACAACCCCTCCTCTCCACCACTATCCCTCCTCTCCCCCACAACCCCTCCTCTCCCCCACAACCCCTCCTCTCCACCGCATCTTTGGCTCCCTCCATGTAGCCCCATTTCACAGACACACTCATCCTTCACGTTCTTTTGCTGGGTGGCTTCATGCCTTTAACCCAAAGTATTGTTTCTGTGAGATAGTCCAGAAGTGAGACCTTTTGGAAGTTTAGGGACTGTGTCTAGTTATTAGCTTCCGTTTCTTAGACTTAGTCACTGTTTTCTTGCACCGACAGATCCCATGAAATAGTGTTGTGTCATTACAATAACTCCAGGGCAACTATTTAAAAATATGGACAAACCTTGTGGGATGGTTTTACGTGTTGTAAATGGAAGTTCCGTTGGTCTTGGATTAGCAGGAGTATGTTCAACGGGTAAGGGAGTCCCAGCTGTGTAAAATAGAAGTTGAGAAAGGCATTAAGAGTGAGGTGATGGCGTAGCGCACAGAGCACATCATAAAAGACAGATTTATCCCATGTCTCTCCCACATGCATAGCATTTTACAAAACTCGGGGAAATTGTCTGTTCCGTGTCTCCCTTGCTCCATTTCCCAGATCCAGTCCTATTTCCTCTGTAAAAATTAAAACAAAGACACTTTAAATTCAATTTTCTTCTGGCCTCACAGGAGGTAAATCAATTCTAAGGTTCCTTACCCACACTTCTTTTCTTCCTTTTAAAAAATATTTTATTGATTTTTTACAGAGAGGAAGGGAGAGGGATAGAGAGTTAGAAACATCGATGAGCGAGAAACATCAGTCAGCTGCCTCCTGCACGCCCCCTACTGGGGATGTGCTCGCAGCCACGGTACATGCCCTTGACTGGAATTGAACCTGGGACCCTTCAGTCCGCAGGCCAACGCTCTATCCACTGAGCCAAACCGGTTAGGGCCTTCTTTTCTTTCTTTATACTCCTCAGGGACTTAAGCTACTTTCAAATTTCAAGGTAAGGAAATGAAAATTCCACAATACGTACCCTCAACAGCCACTAAGAGAGTTCTAACACTACTGTTCATAGCCAGAGCTCTCAGAGCTATCTGGGCCTCCCAGGTTTCTCAGGCCCTAATCAGCTAACAGACATCTGTGGATATAGTTATGCAAAGCTGTGAAATTTCTCTTGAAAAAGTGGATTTTAAACAGGGCTTTTTACAATAAACTCCTTAGTTGGGTCTACTTGGTAGAAAAGATCCAAATGAACTTGTAACCATTAAACAACAGGTGTGGTTTGCCTAAACCTCTTAAGGACTAGATTATGTGAAGGGTCTCTCTTCAACCCTTCCTTTCTCTCTCTCTCTCTCTCTCTCTCTCTCTCTCTCTCTCTCCCTCTCCTCCCCTGTGCTCTGAGCCTGTAGCTTTCTGTATCTAGATCAGCTTTCACTGTCTGTTTGCATTGTTTTCAGATTACAGGTTAATTTAAGCATTGTCCTATTTCATTCACAATGCATTTTTATGTTTTACATTACAAGGACACTTGGAACTTTAAATCCAACTTCCTTACCATACAAATAAGAAATTTGATACCATCAAAATTAAATGATTAGCTCAGGTTAACACAGCTGGTAAGGACAGAAACAGAGGCCTAATTCTGCTAACTCCCACTCTTATTCCCACCTCCCAGATCTCTGCCTGACTGAGATCTTGTCAGCAAGATGCCTTTGATGTTTTAGCTCACCGATTGGTGAACACTGGGGTGCGTTGTACACAAAACAAGACAAGTAAATTTCTTGAGCGGTTCTAGAATTTTTAATGATTAGGTAGTTTTCATTTTGACGATTTTTTCACACCAATTTATTGTGCTATTTACATCACATCCCTAAGCCCTCAGTGTCCTCTTGCTACTAAGAGAAACTGTTTTCTGCCCTAGCACTATTGACATGTGGGTCATTTTCTTACACCCTTTACCTCTTCTAACAAGAACACATCCATTCTATACCTGAAAAATGCCACTTCTCTCTGCAAGAGAGGTATGTTGACCTTGAGGTATGATGGCAGATGTGTCCAGCATCTGGCTACCCAGCAACAGGTGGGCTGTGGGGCAGCACTTCACATTTCTTAAGCTGCTCTGGGCTCTGGACAACTTACTCTATCCTATTTGCAACTGGCTGGACCTTGAAGGGAGGGTAGAGTTTTAAGGAAATGGGGAGGAGGGGGAATTGAGGTAAAGAAAGGGCATGGGCTGGGCTAACAGGGAGAAGGGAGAGGACGCGTGCATTCAAGCGGAGGCCGGGGGCAGTGTGCAGGCAAAGGGAGGCAAACCTCTCAGTTGACAAGAGTTTAATGTTCACGTGGGAAATTAGTGTAAAATAAAACAGAAGGGAAGGTTGGGCAAGGCCTCAGACCCCTCGTTTAAAAATCGGTTTTCATTCCCTAGACACCAAAATGCCATTTGCTATGGTGCTTTGTACAAAGTACGTATTTGTGACCTGAATACCAACATTTTAAGTTTGGGAAGGGTGGAATGAATGAATGAACGAATGGATGAATGAATGACTATACCACCCAGAATAGGAAATATTCCAAATGTGCATGGTTTACAGTTTACATTTGCATTCACATTTAAATTTTTTCAAAACATTCACCTCTTTCCTCTCATCCTCACCGCCCTGACCTGGCAGTTGCTCTGGAACACTCCACCAGCCTGCGAGGTCTGTGTGTTGGGGGAGGGCCCTGCCACTGCTCCTCTTGCACCAAGGAGGTTGGGCGACTTGTGGGCCCAGAACACAAGGAATATAATTGGGAATAGAAGGCTAGCCTCCCAACATGCTGCTCTATGCTCTACCCATGAACCCCCGCTCGCCCCAGCAGTGGGCACTTCTAACGCGGGATGTTATTAGAAAGAACAGCAGTAAAATGCAATGTTGGGCGAGGACCCTGCAGTTTTGCTCTGTGCCAAAACTTCCAGTCACTGGGCTCCTGTCACAAAGTGATAAGTCTGTTCATGCAGCAGCTGGCTTGGTTTTGGTTCCCTCCTGACCTGCAGTTGATAGAAGTGTTATCTTGCAAAAACAAACTCTTACAAGGATACACCCTGCCTATGAAATATTTGACTTCAATAATTTCTAAGTCAGAAACCTAAATATTCTGAGTGTTATAGTTTTGGGCATTTGATGATCGTGAAACCTGATAGATGAATTTATTTGAGGAATAAATTTCTGCACGGTTAACTTGTGGTAAAACCTGGGGCAAGAACTCACATCTGCTGATTCTCAGTCAGTGCTTTTTTCTGCTAAACCGTACTGTGTTACACAGAATGCATGTGAGAATGTTCCAGAGAGTGTTTGGAGAAGGCTATTGCTGTGAAGTAATATTTTTTAAAAATATATTTTTATTGGTTTCAGAGAGGAAAGGAGAGGAAGAGAGAGAGATAGAAACATCAATGATGAGAGAGAATCATTGATTGGCTGCCTCCTGCACGCCCCCCTACTGGGGATCGAGCCTGCAACCCAGGCATGTGCCCTCGACCAGAATTGAACCTGGGACTCTTCAGTCCACAGGCTGATGCTTTAACCACTGAGCAATCCAGCCAGGGCTGTGAAGTAATATTTTAAGGGAAACATTCAGTTTTGCTGTTGAACCAAAGGCTGAAAAACTCAGCCCAGGTCAAGGTGTGATAACAGAATCGTATGTCCATCTGTTGTCATTCACTGTGCATTCTTTAATAAGGGTTTTAATAGGCTAAAGTAGCCACTTAAAATTTAGAACAATGGAACTTTCTAATGGATTAAGTGTTTGGTGTGATAACATTTGAACCTAGTCTTTGTTGACTTTTCCCATGGGTTTAAAATATTTCCAAATAAAAATTTGGGAAAAGAAATACAGTAATATAGTGTATTATATTCATGTATACACAAAGAAAATATTTGTTTTACCTATTCTATTATTATTATTATTTGGTTAATCCTCACCTGAGGATTTTTTTCCATTGATTTTTTAGAGAGAGTAGAAGGGAGAGAGAGAGACAGAGAGAAACATCAATGTGAGAGATACACATTGATTGGTTGCCTCCTGCATGCACCCCGACCAGGCCCGGGAACCTGCAACCAAGGTGCATGCCCTTGACCAGAATCAAACCTTCAGTCACCTGAGACAGTCTATCCATTGAGCCAAACTGCCTAGGGCTTTTTCACTTATTCTTGTGTTTTTGTTTTTTAAAAAAATCTCTTCTACTATAATTGGAATAGATAGCTACTTCTTCAAAATATCTTCCATGCTTAAAATTGCCATGTAGTAATGATTAATACATTTTAAAAAATAAAATGGGCAAAAATTTATTTAGCTTTTTGGTAGCCAATGCACATGTATATACACACAAATAAATTGCAGAAAAATTTTATGTATCACAAATATAGATATAAAATTCTTAACGCAAATATTAAATGCAGTACGATATTAAAAGAATATTCTACAATAGCCTAGTGCAGTGATGGCTAACCTTTTGAGCTCAGCGTGTCAGCATTTTGAAAAACCCTAACTTAACTCTGGTGCCGTGTCACATATAGAAAGTTTTTGATATTTGCAACCATAGTAAAACAAAGATTTATATTTTTGATATTTATTTTATATATTTAAATGCCATTTAACAAAGAAAAATCAACCAAAAAAATGAGTTCGCGTGTCACCTCTGACACACGTGTCGTAGGTTCGCCATCACTGGAGTGGTTTATGCCAGGATGGAAGTAATGCAATATTATAATGTCCATTGATATGAATCATCCTTTCAACATATTAAAGAATAAAAATACATTCATATGAACAGAAACTAATAGGATTAACAGACATTCCTAAAGAAAGGAAACACAAGCTTAAAAAGTGTTCCTGGCCCAGCCAGCATGGCTCAGGGGTTGAGCATTGACCTATGAACCAGGAGGTCATGGTTCATTTCCCTGTCAGGGCACATGGCTGGGTTGTAGCCTCGATCCCCAGTAGGGGGTGTGCAGGAGTAGCCGATCAACGATTCTCTCTCATCATTGATGTTTCTATCTCTCTCCCCCTCTCCCTTCCTCTCTGAAATCAATAAAAATATATTAAAAGAAAAAGAAAAAGAAAGGAGAGCTCTGTATGGGTCACATTCGGCCTTTGTACTCTTAACCTCCTGTTACCGTAACTTATGGCAGTTTCCATTCCAATGACAGATTTTCCACTTTACCTTTGTACCACCTACAAAGGTAATGTAGGAATGTCCTTAGGCACTGTGAATCCAGTGATACAAACATTTATCCAGTGATAAAGAAAAGGAGTTCTGTTCTTCCAAAAAACCATACATAAAGAGAGGGTCATGGCATATATTTTGTTTTCACATCTTCATTAAAGAAAAATGAGAATTTGACGATGTTAATAGTTCTTATTGAATATTTTCTATGTACCAGGCACCATGCCAAGCTCTTTCCATAGATTATTTCATTTTATCCTGATAACTTCAGTATGGAGTAGGAATTATCCCCATTGCACAGATAGAAAAACAGAGATTCACACAATTTAAAAATACAGTCAGTGGGCAGTGAAGCTAGATGCCAACCCAGGAGGTTTGACTGTAGGGCCCTCGTCCTTAACCAATATTTTTTACTTCCTTCCCTAGGAGAGGATAACAATTCATCCCCCACTCTGCTCTCTAGAAATCTGCACTGTTGACATTTTTGTGCAAATCTTTCAGATACTTTTTCTAGATATGTTTATAAATATATACTTAAAAATTACTCTGTGTAATATTCTGAAACCTGCCTTTCCTCATTCAAAGAGCATTTTTGTCCATATTAGGGGAAACACTTGTAAAACATTTTAATGGCTTCATAATGTTACATTTGATGCATAAATCATGGTTTACTTAACCCCTGTCATGCTTTTGATTACATAGGCTGTTTCTGCTTCATATTAAACTTTTTAAAAATTTTTTTTATTGATTTAAGAGAGGAAGGGAGAGGGAGAGAGAAACAGAAACATCAATGATGAGAGAGAATCATTGATCGGCTGTCCCCTACTGGGGATTGAGCCTGCAGTCCACAGGCCGAAGTTCTATCCATTGAATCAAACCAGCTTGGGCAAGAGGTCTCCTTTCAGATTGGACTGGAAGAAACTCAGCCGACCACCTTTAACTTGATCCCTTCTCATTTACTACCAGGGATCTAAACTTCTCTTCCCCAAGGCAAGAACATTTGTTTTTTCTTGTTCTACCTAATTCACTGATTACCTGTAAGAACACCTCTGAGGATTTACGCACACCTCAGTGGGGAGAAACCCAGACCCCTTTGCGTCGGACCTTCAAAGCAAACTGCTGAGTTGGAGTCTGACCTAAAATGTCAAGGGGACCAGGTCCTCCACGCCCTGAGGGTCAGACCCCTCCTCCTGCTCTGTGCACTGGGAGTGCTAGGGGGCTGAGAGAAGAACTACCACGTTTAATGCTTTGGGGCTTACAATGCTTTTGAACTCATTTACTTTTCTGGGAGAGGGATGGGCTCGAACACTGCCTGACTCCCACGAAGTGATAGAAGTCTCCCAGTGACTGAAGTGACAAAAGGTCCTATATGTGGTCACTTTTCCGATACTCTTAGCTACTGAAGCATGGTCTTTGGGGACTTGGGGAATCATAACAGGAACAAGCCATATAAAAAAATGGAAGATGAGATACGTTTTAATGGTGGGTTATCACATGTTCACCGTCAGTTGTTGCTCTTTTCTCTACCAAATCCCTGAAATCAGTTTCAGCATACACCATAACCAAGTGTTCGAGTAGCAGTAAACCGTGATGAAATGAACGCTGGTATCTTGGTTTTCCTCCACCAATGTTTGTTGGCATTCTTTCTAAGAAGGAGACCTCTTAGAAAGCAGAGATTGTATTTGTTCAGTTCACTTGTAAAAATATTTTAAACTTGTCCTGATTACAAATTATGACTCTCCTGGCAGAAAATTTAGAAAGTATTAAAAAGCAGAAAAAAAACATTCCCCACACTCAGAGATAGCCCTGGGATGTTTCTTTTCTGAATTTTTCTTTAGTTTTAGTTTAGTTCATTTATCACAGAAAACTACACAGATAGGTACTTATTAAATGTATGGATATGATAAAGGCTGGAAATCGATTACCCACTTGTAGGTTTAAAATTAAAACTTGGGATATCTATTACCCACTGATGTTTGATCAACGCTGTCCGTCGGAGGTGCAGAGGTGGCAGTCGATGTCAAAATATAACCTATAACGACAAGTTGGGAAAATTACTTAAAATGTGCTTCCCAAGTAGGTTCATTGATGTTTTCAATAATCCTCCAGAAAACAAAGTAGAAAGAAATTTATCACAAGTATGCTAATTTTGCAATTTAAAATTAGTGTAAGTTAACTTCAAGATACCATCCATTCTTTTCCCTCTCTTAGGATTTCTCCTTCAAAGAAATTCATAGTAGAATGCCTATTTCTTTCCAAACACCCAATTTCACACCAAGCTAAAGGGATGTATTGGTGTGAGAACCAGACTCTAGTCATTTCAGGCTGACCTTTGAGGACTCATTGAAGTTTAGAGATGGAAAGGATTTTAGATGCCATCTATTCGGTACTTTATTTAATGTACATAAGGAAACTGAGGCCCATGGAAGCTCATTGATTTTGCACAATTAAAGTAGTCCACAGCAAATTTCTGGTTATTTGTCATTTGTGCCACTGTTATTTATTGAGTGCCTTCTGTGTGCTAGCAATGTGTGGGATAGAGAAATGAAGACCCAAGTTTTAATTTTAAAAAATGTATAAAGTCTTGTGGTCCCTGAAATCCGACTTAGAACTCTTTCCTAAAGAATTAAATGGGCAGAAAGGCGCGTTTCTTGGGTCACTGAAGAAAAAGAGCTGCCTTGTTTCCTTATGTCATCCGTAGCACGTGCTTGTCATTCACACTGGTGTGCCTGCGGTGTGTGTAATCAGACGCACAGGTGATCATTCTCTTCCTACGCGAGTCCTCATTTGGCGTAAACAAATAAAAACAACATTCTCTTTTTGCCTTCTCTTCCCTCCCTCTACTTCCTTCCTTGCTGGTTCAACCAATATTCTACTACAGGTCATGAGCTGGGCTAGATTCTGGGGCTACGCCAACGAATAATTCAGGAGTGATAATACCTGTCCCTTTGGATTTTCCAATTAAATCAGCATATTATGACCTAGAATTCAAATTTTGCATGATTTTTAAAGTAAAATCAGGAAACTTTAGAGGGTGCTGGCTTAGGGTATAATTTCCTAGTTGAAGTGATATAATATTGTATTCTCAAATTCTTAGCATCGGAAGCTGATTTTCAAACAAAAGCTTGGCCTTTCCTTGAACACACTAAGTTCTCTCCTATCTCAGAACTGCCGCCCTCTACCTTCCAGTGCCGTTTCCCCAGCTTTTGCAAGGTTGGCTTTTTCTCACTGTTCACCTCGCAGCACACATGTCACCTCCTGGAGAAAAGCTTCCTGCTACCCATTTCCAAAGCAGCCCCTGCTTACGTTTACCACCTTACCTGGCTTCATTTTCTTTGTCTTATTTTTTGTTGTCAGTTATTTTAACAGTTTGCTTGTTCTGCTAATTGTCTGTGGACCTTGCCACTGTTTCCTCCGCCCCCCTCACTGAATGTACCCTTCCCGGGAGCTCATTCGTCTTACTGCTCTGGCCTCAGTGTTGGGCACCTGACATAGGATTACTGAATGAACCAATGAGGGAATGATTGGAAAGAAAATCATTTGCAAAAAACTAACTCTCCATGAGGCAGATGATACTTGAGGTTAGAAATACTGGCGTTAGCCTTAAGATTACTGGAGAAAGCAAAACCATCATTTCTTTCCCTTGCCAATGATGTTTACCCTTCCTCACATTTTTCAGGTTTCCTCTTCAACTAAAGAGTCAAGGGGGGCTGTTTCCATACCTGTCTGTGATTCTGTAAAGTAGTCACATTAACAGACTTTCCATGAAGGGCTTCGGAAGATGCAAAGATTGTAAGAGCACTAGCCTTGAAGGCCTGGGGAGCCTTCCGAGTCATGTGGCCTTGCTGAGCTCCCGTGAAGTATCATTTAAGGCATGACTCCACTGTCTGCTTGAGCAGGTGTAGACATGCAGAATGTATTTCTTTTCCAGGCATCCTTCCTGAATTGGGGGCAGCTCGAAGATGTATCCAGTTTTTCCAGATCTTGGGCCCCACCCAAAGGAAAGGGTGGTGTCTGAGGGACCCTACCTGGCCCTCTGTGACAACACAAAAGGAGACCTCTCCTCTCTTCTTGTAAAACTCTACAAATATTTGCATATATTTAAATATCACACCCTGTACCCTCCATTTGTTTTTTTCAAGAGGGATGTTTTCACACTTTGCTTCTTAAAAAAATTTGGAGCAACTTCATTAGTCTTTGGTTTTCCTCTTCTCAGAAATCACCACTACATATCTAGGTTTGTTCCCTAGTCTATAATTATTATCATTCTTGCATACTTATTTAGTACTTTATTATGTGCTAGGCACTGGAGGCAGTACATTGGTTACTTTCTCAGAGTCCTCACGTGATTACTATGGAGCAGATACTAACATGTCTACGTTTCATAGACGAGGGTGTTGAAACAAAGAGAGGTACGCAATCTGACTTCATTGTTCTCCGACCTTTCAGACGTGGAACCAGATTTGGACCCAGTTCCCCCTGTCCCTCAGGTCAGCGCTTTGACTGTTACACAATTTCCCCCCCTGAAGTCCCTTAGCAAACGCTGGCTCTCTTCCCTGCCTCCCACAAGGTGCCCAGGAGGCGCCGGCTACTTGCTCTGACTCCAGTGAGAGAAATGTCTGTCGGGCTAAGATCACTGCTTCTCCTTCTCTACGGGCTGGGCGCTAGTATTTCTAACACACAACACTGCCTTTCGAGAAGATGATCACCATGACATTCTCAGGAAGAGGCCAAAGATAATGAGAATTTAATATGACGTAAAAATACCCTTACAGTGTTTCTTTATTTGAGTAAATTGATTTAGTTGTGTCCCCAAACCGAGTAACACCTAAGCCAAGAGAGTTGTTATTTCTTTTTCCCACCTCACACCTCAGTAACGGACCCACAGAGGGACGCCTGTGGTTACTGAGTCCATGCGTGTGGCTTGTGCCTTTCTGACAGGAGGAGGAGGAAATTATAATATTCTGGGAAACTCGTTAAAAATGGAGGACCAGGTATCTATCCTCCTCCTCCTCATTAATGACTCTTTTATTTAGAAGTCCACCTCATTAAAACGTAAACAAAGCAACTAATGTATTTGCACAGAAAGAGTTCTCATACTCGTTGATAGAATTCTTTTAACCTGGCGAGGCTGAGAATTAAAGCATGCGTCTCACACTGGAAAACGGTGAGCCGGCCACAGTTACTGGCTCCCTCGTGCTATTTCCTCCACGTTGACAGCCGAGTCCCAATAAGATCCCTCCAGCAAACTGGGATCTGAGATGGTCTCATTTATTTATTAATTTGAATAAGACAGAACTACAGTGGGATAGTTTATATTTTAATCTATAACCTTATATCCAATATAACAGCCTTAGGCTAAAAAAAAATTCCACTTACCTGACAATAGTAATGCAATTAGTATTTTTTCGTACATCCTGAGATCATGAGCCGGCTCACAGACGTCAGGGCACGAGGAGCAGCTGGGACGGTGGAGTGTCAGCCTCCAGCTCCAGCCTGCACCCTGTTATCTGCCAGGCCCACCTTCCCGCCGGCATCGCTGATAGGCTGGGGTGGCATTTTAAATTATGCAAAGTTGTCAAAGGCCTGTCAATAAAGGTGCGTGTGTATGTGCTGAATTGGGATTATTAAAGTGTTAAGTAAAATCTCCACTTCGAGGACCTGGCTGCTCCATGTTCATTTTACTTTACATAAATGAAGTGGGCATGGCAAGGTAGCAGAAGGCAGGAGCCGCCCCATTGGACAAAAAAGAACTGGACTGTGGAGGCCTGAGGCCAGGACATCAGCAGGCTGTGGGGACTGTTAGGGAGTTAGCAACCTGTACATGATTAATGTGGAGATTCTTGGGTACCAGGAGGAAAGAGACTCTTTACCTGTAGAATAAATGAATTTGAGAACTTCAGTGATTATTTGAGTGCTCTGAGGTTTGAACAAACTCTCACGACAGGCTACACAGCTACAGAAGAATACAGGAGACACAGGAAATCTCTGATTCAAAACAGAGTTTGAACTGAACAGCTGCCCAAATAGGTGCACAACCAGTGGGACTTTCTCTCTAAAACGTGCCCCACCGGGCAAGGGTAAGTTAATGCCCAGACAATAAATTCAAGTGCTCAACACTGAAAACAAACAGGCAAACCAAAGCCCTTGTTGCAAAGAGGATTAAAATGAGGGGCAGGGCCAGCTGAGGAAGATCAGTTTTAAAGGCAGACAGAACAAAAGCAACAGGAATTAGATCTGAAACAGCTCAAAAGAAGGGGAGTGGACCCTTCACCTAAATTGTCCTACTTCCTTAAGAGTGTTTGTGAAAGTTGTCAAATATGTTGTATTTACATTTTTACCCCAAAATATGGTTTTTAAAAATTATGAAATGATGTTTGCAACTTCGGAAATTGAGTCACAGACAGAAAAATCACTTAGGGAAAATGATGGAAGTAAATATCAACTAACATCCTAAGAGGGGGTGCCTGAGGCGGAGGAGGAGATGGGGAGCTAGATTGGGGGAGATTAAGACTGAGGGACACAGGGACTCTGAGGGAGAGTGGGAGGATCTTAAAGCCCCAGAAGCCTTGAGCCCCTCTTAAGACCCTGACAATTTATGCAAAACAGTGCAGCAAAATTTACAAATAGTTAAATTGAACCAATATTTTGTAAACCAATACTTTGCTTAAATTCAGTGTTGTTGTGGGTGGATGTCAATCAGTTGGGTTCAGAAATTGTTCTCAACAGACAGCCAAGTGAAGGAGATTTTGTGGATATGAATATAATCATTTTACATGATTTTATATTGATAAGGGGTAAGCAATTAGAAATATTATTAAAAATGTTATTTCCCTTTGAAAATGGGTAAATAAATTAGTCACTATCCTCCCAATGGATTATCAGGCAGCCGTTAAAATCATGTTTTTGCCCTAGCTGGCTTGGCTCAGTGGATAGAGCATCGGCCTGTGGAGTGAAGGGACCCGGGTTTGATTCTGGTCAAGGGCACATGCCTCAGCTCGATCCCCAGTAGGGGGCGTGCAGGATCAATGATTCTCTTTCATCATTGATGTTTCTCTCTCTCTATCCCTTCCTCTCTGAAATCAATAAAAATATATTTTTAAAAAATCATGTTTTCAATAATAGTTAATGATATGGTGACTCTGGATAAAATAGGTAAGTGGAAAGCAGCAAAATACAAAACTGTCTATACAAAAATAAATACCTATTTGATTATTTTTTCTTTCGGGCTGTGCTCTCTGCCTAAAACACTCTTATTCTCTTCTTATATGGCTACTTCCATTCTGCTTAGGGTCTCAATTTAATAACTTCTCAGGAGGCCTTCCCTGACTTCCTACGTCTTCACCAGGGACCCCTGCTCTGTACTCACATTGTACCGTTCTTCCCTCATCATAGCACTTGTCGCACTGCATTGCACTCATCTTTGAGTCCCCACTGGACTGTAAGTTCTAAGTGGGCACGCCCTGCCGGTGACTATCTTACTTGGCTGCGAGTGCTTGGGGTGCAGTTAACAATAAATATTTGTCAAGTCAATAAATGACAAATGAATATTTCAATATAGAGGAAAGCAACTTCTTTTGGGCAGTCTTGGGAGGGGAGCGGAGGCTGATCCGCTCAGTGTCAGGTTACCCCGGAATGGAGGTTTCTTGCTAAGGCAGGAGGGAGAGAAGGAAAATCAGCCTAAAACCCAGCTGGAATGCCTGCTTCCGCATGGAGTGACTGGACTGGGAGCACACATTCTTCACGTGGCCCCTGCTTTCCTACGGAATCACTTCCTGAATCCTTCTTGGGACTCCTGTGGCAGCCACATGCACTCATTCACTGACTGTCCTGCATGGTCCTGGTCCTTGTGTGTGCGGGTCCTGTCTTCCTTGGTCTGTTTCAGCATCAGGCGGAATGCCCTACAGAGGCCGAGGGGCAGTTAGCAACTTGTCATCTGTGGGGGCAGCCAGATGACTTGGTAGTCACCTTCATGAACGCGAGGCCACAGGAAAGGAATGGGCGCTTTGCTCTTGGTCACCAAGAAGGGCTAGTCCGATCTACTAACGAGGGAAGTGGGGACTGACCTGGGGTCGAATATGGGTTTGGGGTTTCCCTCAGGCAGACATTTGGACGTCATGGTTGGTGTTACGTGCTGTTGAGTCGGCTCCAGTTCCTGGTGACTTTATGAGTGATGTTCACCATGTCCTGTCTCAACAGCCCTGCTCAGCTCCTGCAGACTCACACCTACGCCTTCTTTTATGGAGTCAATTCATCTCATATTTGGTCTTCCTCTTCCTGCTGCCTTCTGTTTTGCCGGGCATTATTGTTTCTTCCAAAGAGCCCTGTCTTCTCATGATGTACCCGAAGTAAGACAGCTTTAGTTTTTCCATTTCTGCTTCCAGCGATGGTTCAGGCTTAATTTATTCAAAACCTGTAGGGTTCTCGGTGTAGAAATTGGAGTTCAGACACGTTACACACAGGATGTGGATGCAGAACTCTACAGTGACCTCTAATGGCGTATCTGCATAATGGAAAGAAAACTGTGAGGCCTGAAAATACAACAGGAAAAAAAAAAATACACATCGAATAACAGGTTTCTGCTTCAGGCATTTCTTCTATCTTCTTTAGATTCTTACTGAAACACGTGTTCAGGATCACCATAATTTTGTCCCAAGTGGTTTTTAAAAATATGTTTATTTAGTTGTCAATATTTTTAAAAAGGGTATATTAATTAAAAATCAGGGGGGGATGTCAATTAAATCTTCACACGAAGACCTGTGAAGAGAGCTGTAATGACATGTAATGACACTCACTGGAGCTGAAGACCGGCTGTGCCTTTTGGCTTTCTTGAATAAGCTAAATCCTCCACCCGATGTCTGCAGCAGTCAGCTGAGATTATATTAAACTCTCCTAAAACCTAAAAACCGCAGTGTCTTACAGCAACTTACAGTGTCTTACAGTGCTTAAATGCCATTGTCTGTGGTGGATATAGGCTTCGGGGTCCTGAATGAAGGAGCAGCCCTCGTTTGGAATATGCTGTCCTTGCTACAGAGGGAAAAGAAAAATGGTCACACGGAGCCAAGGCTTCATGCTTCTGCTCACACAGGGTAAATGCTGTTTCTGTTCACATTCTATTGGCCAAAGCAAATCATGGGCCAAGCTGACATCAGTGGGGCAAGGAAGTCTACTTCCTCCAAAGGGAAGTCCTGCAAGTCATATGGCCACGGTGAGAATATAGAAAGCACTTATGGGAAGGGCAGTGAATAATTGAGAACAAGAATATAATTGGCCACATTCATTTATACTTTCTGTCTAGCTCCTTTCTGCATTGGGTTTGCAAATCCAATTTAGGTAGATATCAGTAAAAGATAAGGGACTAATCTATAGTAATTTCTTATATTTAGTTTTTATTGAGATGTAATGTACACACATTTTAAGTGTGCAACTTGTTGAGTCAGTTGCACACACCACACACATATATACACACACACGTGTGTGTGTGTGTGTGTAACCACCACTCAGATCAGTATGCAGCACATTTTAACACTGCTAGTAATTTCTTTCTTGCTCCTTCCCAGTCAATACCTATCCTGCATAGAGGTAACAGCTACTCTAACTTCTAACGCTGTTGTAGATCACGAGTTTCAGTATGATTTGTTGAATCTGATATTTCTCTGGAAGATTCCAGTGGAGAGGTAAAGTAGGAAGATGGAAGATTGAACTCAGCGCTTAGAAGCGGTATCTAGACTGGAGATAGAGATGAGGCAGTTGTGAGCCTATACATAGGAGATAGTGAGGGACAGGAGACAAGGGCAGGTCAATAGTGTCTTCAAGCTTGATGGACAAGCCCCAGAATATGTCTAGCCTCGTCCTGGGAACTGGAGACATAGAGGAGACCCAGATCTATTGTCTCAACTACTGGTAAGTTGTAGGTTCTTGAAGCATCCATCTGGAACCTTATTAAAGACTAGAGGCCTGGTGCACAAAAATTTGTGCGTCGGGGTTGGGGGTCCCTCAGCCAGTCCTATGCCCTCTTGCAGTCTGGGACCCCTTGGAGGGATGTCCACCTGCTGGCTTAGGCCCACTCCCTGGGGGATCAGGCCCAAGCTGGCACTTAGACATCCCTCTGGCAGCCCAGCAGCCCTTGGGGGATGTCTGCTTGCCAGCGGGATGCAGGCCTAAGTTGCAGTCGGACATTCTTAGCGCTGCTGAGAAGAGGGGAGAGGCTCCCACCACCACCATTGTACTGGCAGCCGTCAGCCTGGCTTGTGGCTGAGCAGAGCTCCCCCAGTGGGAGCGCATTGACCACCAGGGGGCAGCTCCTGCATTGAGCGTCTGCCCCCGGTGGTTATTATGTGTCATAGTGACCAGTCATTCCAGTCATTCTGCTATTAGGGTCAATTTGCATATTACCCTTTTATTATATAGTTTTGAAGCCTGGTGCACGGGTGGGGGCCAGCTGGTTTGCCCTGAAGGGTGTCCCGAATCAGGGTGGGGATCCTGCTGGGGTGCCTGGCCAGCCTGGGTGAGGGGCTGATGGCTGTTTTCAGGCTGGCCCCACCCCCTTTATGGTGGGGGGCCACTGGGGTTCCTGGCAAGTCTGGGCGCAGGGCTGAGGGCCGTTTTCAGGCTGGCCAAGGCCCCCCGTGACAGAAGCTCCCAGCCTTTCCTTTTTTCTTTTTTTTTATTCTGGGATTTATTTACCTTCTATAATTGAAACTTTGTTGCTTTGAGTGGAGCTCAGAGCTGCTGTGGCAGTTGGGAAGCTTGGCTTCCTCCATCATTGGGGCAACCAAGCCTCCTGCTCGCTCCAGCTTGGTGGCTGCTGGCTGCAATCTTGGTTGGGTTAATTTGCATATAGTTGCTCTGATTGGCTGGTGGGTGTGGCTTAAGGTGTAGCAAAGGTACGGTCAATTTGCATGCTTGTCTTTTATCAGTGTAGATATCTTTTGCCTGGAATTCACCCTTTTTCTTAGAGTATCTCCCTCCTTTTCAGAGGTGGCCCATAGTAGACATATATTATGTGACCATTAATTTTGACCATGACTGATTAGCTCCTACATGGATACCTGATACAATTTGAACCGATCTGGGGGGTGCTTTATTGAGAAATACAGATGATGGGGAACTAGAAGTTAAACTCTACAAATGATGGAGTTCTTGGGTGAATCTCAACAAAAAATTCCTGAGCTCCGTGGAACTGCCTGGGTTCCCACCCTTTCTGATGCCTGGAGTCCATGAGGTACCCCGTGCCTTTTCATGAAATCTCTTGTTCTATGAAGCTATTTTGAAGTGGGTTTGGGATAGTATAACCAAAAGAGCCTTAATTAGGAAGGGCCTTGATGTGTCTAATTAGGGGATCATTAACAGCATGAAGCGAAGACTGAGGCTGAGCTGAACTGGCCGGGGACCAAGATAGGCAGCTTTACAAGTCTCCATGACAAGAGCGAAGAGTGTGGTGACTGTGCTCCCTGAAATCATTGCAGATCATTTGGCATCAAATGACTAAAGGGGCCCTTTTGTGCATAGCTAATCATGTGGGGATGTTTAGCACAATCCAATATGCCCCTTGGTCCTGCCATGGCACTCCATAAGTGAGATGTGAGCCTGCACTGTCTCTTCCAGACAAACCCTGTTGTGTGTGCGTGTGCGTGTGCGTGTGCGTGTGCGTGTGCGTGTGTGTTTTACTATCTGTCTAGTGGAGAAGGGATTCAATTACCCCTTTAGCCTTAAAAAATATGCCAAAGGATGATGCTGGCCTTCTGTGGCTTGGAACTAACTTATATTGCACAAATCTGTTTCTCATTTATGTGGTTCAGCCAAATCACCAGGGTTGTTTTTCTCCCCATAGACTGTGACAGCGCAGAACGCTGGCATCCTTTTTATTGGGCATTCCACGCAGATCCTGAGCCTAGAGGGGAATATAAGACATTACTGGAAATTTTTTGATGTCTGCTTTATAGGACAGAAGCTCTTAGAATAAATAATGATGGAAGAAGGCATTTTCAAATACCCAATTAATTTCTGTTACTCACATTCTATTAGCTGGTGTGATTCCCTAAATGAGTCTTATGGTGATGTTTCTAATGCACTGCCTTCAATACAAAATTGTGACTGATGCGAGATAGAGTTTAAAAGAATATGAAAGAAAGTACTATGCCCTAATAAGGTAAACAAGCGTTCTGGAATGTAATACTTCCAGAGAACTGAGGGATTTATTTGTTTAAAGTTTATATATAGAGTGTCCCCCCAAAAGTATACACACTCTTTGAATAATTATAAAGGCAGTGTTTATCAAAATACATTTCATTTTCAAAATCAACTGTTAAAGTATGTATACATTTTTGGGGGGAGACATGCTGTATTATGATTCTGTACAATGCCATAGCTAGTAAAAAATGAGAACCTAGACATAACCTAAAAGTTATTTCTTAAAAAGAGACACCTAGCCCTAACCGGTTTGGCTCAGTGGATAGAGCATTGGCCTGCAGACTGAAGGGTCCCAGGTTCGATTCCGGTCAAGGGCATGTACCTTGGTTGCGGGCACATCCCCAGTAGGGAGTGTACAGGAGGCAGCTGATAGATGTTTCTCTCTCATCGATGTTTCTAACTCTCTATCCATCTCCCTTCCTCTCTGTAAAAAATCAGTAAAATATATTAAAAAAAGAGACACCTAATGGACGTCATTATTTATCTGGGGAGAACATGGAAGTACAACATAAATGTCTCATTTAGTAAAGAAATAAGACTTTGATTCTCTACACAGTCTTTGCCCTGGGTGAGCAGGGCTGAAGAGATACCCATGCATCTGCCACAGGGGATTTTATGTGGAGGGACTCAAACACAGATCATGGTTTGAGCTGGTTCTTCTTAACCAGCTCCTGGAGAGACGATCCTTTAAAACCCTTTTCCTGGATCCCTCAAGCTACTTTATTTATTTACTAGAGGCCCAATGCATGAAATTCGTGCAGGAGTAGGCCTTCCTTCCCCTGGCTGCTGGCACCGGCTTCCCTCTGGCACCTGGAACCCGGGCTTCCCTCGCAGCCCCGACTTTGTCCGGAAGGTCATCTGGAAGGATGTCCAGTCTAACTAGCATATTACACTTTTATTACTATAGATTTATTTATTTATTCATTTTTATCTTTTGGCTCCCGTTAGCTAGCATTGATTCATTTTGCTTGCAGCCACATAATCCTACCTAATACAATAGAAGGCACGCAGCAGAGAGAAGTAGCCCGGGGTTCACCAGCTGAGTCGATGCCACACTTGAGGACCAGGATGCACAGCTTCAGCCTGCATCCTCTAACCAGTGGTTCCCAACCTTCTGGCCCTTTAAATACAGTTCCTCATGTTGTGACCCAACCATAAAATTATTTCCGTTGCTACTTCATAACTGTAAGGTTGCTACTGTTATGAATCGTAATGTAAATATCTGATATGCAGGATGGTCTTAGGCGACCCCTGTGAAAGGGTCGTTCGACCGCCACAGGTTGAGAACTGCTGCAACCCAAGCCTGGGTATCGGTGGCATCTGGGTCTTTGTGCTGGGGGAAGGCGAAGGAGCCAGGCTGGGCAGCCCCTCTCTTTTTGGAGGCCGTGCTTCTGCTTTCGTCACCTCACTTTGGGGAAATGCCCCAGTGTCTCTTTGGACCTATTGGGAGGCCAGCAGTGCCTTGAGAGTGTGAGTTGAGAGCAAGGGAAGGGTCTGAACCTTGTAACACATTCTTCGACGTCACCAGATGATGCCCCAACTGCAAAGACCCGGCATGCATGCATTGCAGTGTCTTTCAATCTTTTTTTTTTTAAGATATATATTTTTATTGGTTTCAGAAAGGAAGGGAGAGGGAGGGAGAGAGAGATAGAAACATCAATGATGAGAATCATTGATCAGCTGCCTCCTGCACACCCCCTACTGGGGAGGAAGCCTGCAACTGGGTTATGTGCTCTGACCTGGAATCAAACCGTGACCTCCTGGTTCATAGGTCAGTGCTCAACCACTGAACCACGTCGGCCAGGCTCTTTCAATCTATTTAGCTCATGTCACTCATCCCTTCCATGTTTCCTTAGTTTTAATAAACCCAAAAGATGACTGCTTTTTACTTTCTGTATTTGGTATTAAGAAACTAAGGGTATGTGGACATATTTTAAAAAAATGACAGTCTCTATGATAGCCAGCATTGATTTAATACACCTTTCTGGGAAGGGGCTGAGTGTGCACAATGGGTGCTGAATACAGTACATCTGTTAGACAATGTGAACTCAGAAAGCAGCATAGCCAGGAAATTAATGTATACAGTCGGAAAGCATTTCAGAATGTGCTACCCTTACTCTGATAACTGCGAAAACAGATGGCCCTGATTATCCCTACATTGCAAACTTTACCTGAGCATTATTTATCTTATAAAAAGAAGAAAAAGAGAACTGCATATTTTTCTGTTGAATGCAGAAGCCATAAAAATAAAATTGTCTTCAACAAACACTCTCCATATACGACCTTCAGCTGATAGCTAGTGAATGGATACTTTATGTAAGATTAGCACTAGCTGCTGATGGGGGAACCATATATCTACATGTGTTTGCAAAACAGAGCTCCTTGGCCTCTGATAGCTTCCTACAAATTTATTTTTTTCAAGTGGCATAACCTGGAATTAATGGACAAGGGCTGTCATGCAGCTCATGCACAACATTTTGGATTATTCTTGGTTCCCTCTTCAGCCACTGGCCCTTCGAGAGCGCTGAGGTTTGGCTGTGTACACAGCTTGTCACAGAGCTCCCAGCTCACCACATGCTCCCTTTGGACGACACTATAAATGTGTCTAGGTGAACATCTCTCTCTTCCAGAATTACTCGGAAATTTGAGACTATGTATTGAAAACTAAATTGTTATGCATATTTTTTTGAACCTGAAATTTTATTTCTAAGACTTTATCTTAATGCCATATTACCAGAAGGGCTTAAAGACATAGCTTCACGGATAATAGAAAAAAATAAAAACAATCTCAATAGCCAATGACAGGGAAATGTTTAAAATAAACTATGATGAAATAGTAAATGGCCAGTTAAAATAATGTGGTAGAAAGACATGAAAAGATACTCACAATATACTGTTAAAAAGTACAAGTTGCAAAATGGTATATTAGTTTAATATGCTATTAAAAGTACAAGTAGCAAAAATAAGTGTCCCGGGTGATTTTTTGTGTGGAGAAAGACTTTTTGTCATGTTGGGCACCATGTAAGTGCATGAAAACAAGACCTGAAAGAGTATACTCTAAAATAATGATATTTTGTCCTTCTTTTGATTATTGAATATTCTACTATGATACTACATTGGTGTTTATTAATAAGAGAATTCAATTACAGTCATTTAGAAGCTGGGTAGAAAATTACCTAAACAAGTCTATAATTTCTGACTTTGGAAGGCTCCTCTCTTCTAGAAAAACAAAACAAAATGTGGTAAGTTTGTTCTCAGTTTTGATCACTAGAGGTCACCAAAGTCATAAAAATTATTAGTAATTTTTCTATGGTCTTACTTTGAGTCACAGAGGGATGTTTCTGGCCCCTCTTTAGGCAGTTTTGAAGCAGTTACGGGAAGACTGCTTGCTGCTTAGTCTTAAGGGGAGTAAACTGTTTGGACTAGTTTTTTTCTAACATTAAATATTCCCTGGAACAGGCAGCCATCTATCTATGGGACTATTCAAAACAGATGGGTGTTTCTGGAGAATGTGATTTATTTCCTCCTCTGATACCAAAGAGCCTTATTGGCCGATACCTGGTGAATGTGAGTTCTGAGTGAAGTTGTTGAGACAGAACCACAGAACACCCAGCAGCAGCACACACCGTTTCAAATGAAACAGCATGGACCATTTCAAGGAAAAAACGCCGTGCCTTTCCTGGTAACATGTGTGGTGTATGAGGGCTTCAGTGAAGCAGAACATTTAAGAACACCCATTGCATCTTCTGAATAACAGGCCACACTACCTTTTCGTATGTGAATAATAATTCTGCATTTTTAGAATTCAACATAAGCCAAGATCCCAGACCCTAAAATTAGGGAGAGGCAGGGAAGATTAAAAAACTAGGTTAGAATCCTGCAAATATTCAAAGAAACGATCTCACTCCAAAGGGCTCATCAAGCAGAGAAAGAAATCTATAATAATAAAAGCATAATATGCTAATTAGGCCTGACAGCCTGACGACCTTCTGGATGTCCTTCCGGATGACCTTCCGGATGAAGCTGGGGCTGCAAGGGCCGAGCCCCTTGCACGAATTTTGTGCATTGGGCCTCCAGTATATAATAATTTCAATGCTCATGCTTTAGGGAGGTGTATTTATGTTATAAGATGAGATTGCTCTAATTAAACAAGATACAGCGTGTGGAAGATGTCATTTGTTAGGTCAAATGCAATGGGCAAAGACACAATAGGTGAGTAGAGCCCCCTTTTCAATGTTTCAAACACCAATAGATAATGAGTTACCTGGCCATGTAGCTGAGCCTGTGTTTGAATCTGTCTTCCGAAGAAACAAAGCAAATCATTCTTTTCCATAACAATTCCCGGTGCTTAGATACCTGACAAATCCAAGGTCAAGACTTTAGTACAAGCCATAAACTAAGAGATTTCAAGCCAATATCAATGTGACACGTTTTGCATTTGAACTTGCTCCTTATTTGGGGGACTTTATTTGACTTTAACCTTGGTTAACTTTGAAGTATTCAAGGTTCCCACTTTCCATAGAGTTGTGTGTGTGTTTTTTTAAGTTAAATCAGATAGGTAGGCAAAGGAAATCTAAACCTCAAAAGAAATGAAAACAACTAGATACAGTCAGTTATATGTTTTCACTGCTTTGGTTAAAGTAGCGCATTGCTGTACTTAAAACACTTCACATCACTGAGTTATTTATTAAGTTGTAAATAAAAGTCACCTATTCCTCTGTATCTTAGAAGAGACATTGGGAAACAGGTTGTTGGGAACCTGTTGTATGAAAAGTTTAGTTAAATGCTGAACTACAGAACGTTGTAAATGATGACCTAAAAACTATTGCCACCAAATAGTGTTAGCTTAAAGGAAATATTTATATAGGAATTCTAATATTGGAGATATAATATCTGAAAAGTGGCTCTTTTATGGAATTTTACAGACTGTGTAGTCCAAAGTCTACTAGAAACTTGGATTTGCATTTGTATTTATTTATAAAGTGATTCAGACCCACATATCAAACACTTATTAACTTTATTTCATTCTAATTATGCTTCAGATATATGGGACTATTTTTCTTATTATCATAAAGGTAATTTCATTTAGTAATGAATTACATATACACAAACCACACACATATGTGCATGTGTGTATGTGTATGAAATTATAATTTGACACAAAAATAGAATCAGTTATGTATTGTTTATAAAACTTGTCTTAGAGAGTATTAAGCGACAAAAATCTCTTTTCTTGAGAGGTTTTAAAATTCATCCCACCCAGGTACCATTTATCTCTTCTGTGACATTTCACTCACCCATCCTCCTTGGTCTAAATCTGCAAAGTGGAATGTCCTTCTATTAAAGAAAACATCAAATTTATGTTATACTAGGTCCTTAGCAGAATCTGAACAGTGATGCACATTGAACTTGATACTGTTGAGTTACCCAGGGGCTTGAGACACATTTTGGGATGGAATAAACACTCTTCATATATCTGGAAACAAGAGGCCTCATTCCCTCACCAGCTCTTTACCTTCCCATGGACATCCAGGGGAAAGCCAGAAAGGAATTTATTTACTTGTCTATAGTTGAGAAGTTCAGGGATGAAACTTTAAAGAAGAGAATGTAGAGGCATAATGGTGATGTGGATAAAAACGTGTCAGCTTCTCTTCTTCCTCTCCTAGATGAAAATTGTTACCATAGAGTGAGATCTATGTTAGACGCTGAGGCTCCCACGGCTTTGATTATGCTCTTTGGGATGACGCTGGGAACCACCCCAGTGGACTGGGATGCCAGATGCAGGAGCAAGCACTGGATTTTGGGTCTCAGTAGTCTCAACTGGAATCCTAAAGCGGTGTCAGACTGGAAGAGATGCTTAATCTCTTTACACCTTAATTTCCTCAGTTACCTGTGACATGGAAATAACATATGCTTTGAAGGACTGTTGTGAAGATTAAGGGAGAGTCTAAATGTAAAGCAGTAACATAATGTGTAGCTCAAAATAAATGTTTAATACAAGCTTGTTGCCCGGCCCGTGTGGCTCAGGGGCTGGGCATTGACCTATGAACCAGGAGGTCATGGTTTAATTCCCAATCAGGGTACATGCCTGAGTTTCCAGGCTCGATCCCCAGTGGGGTGCATGTTGGAGACAGCCTATTGATGATTCTCTCTCATTACTGATTTTTCTGTCTCTCCCTCTCTCTTAAATCAATTTTTAAAAAGTGCTTTAAAAAACTGTTCTTTAAAAAGACACACAAGTTTGTTTTCTTTCACAGAAAATTGCTGTGGGATTAAATGACAGTATTTGTAAAAGCTTTGTAAACTACAAAGTGTTAATCAAATATCAGTCAATATTAATATTCTTTTTAACCCGTATTTGGTACACAACTTAGTTCTTTTGGGAAACTTGAGGCAACAAAATAGATAGCTTAGAACTGACATGGAAATTCTACCAGAGAATCTGAAGGCAAATCGAAGAGTGTCCATTTCCTTTCAAGAAAAATCATATGATAATTACAAAGAACAAATTTTAGTATTTGGAGTAACTACCATCTTTCTTCTTCAAAAGGCTCTGAAGGTAGGTAAAAAAATGCGGAGGGCAGGGTGGGGGAGGGCAAGAGAAAGAAAGGAAAGAAGAAAAACTGTAGTGTGCTAATACTACCATGTGGATGATTGAATATGGGATGCGATCCTAATTACTTAAAGGAATGAAAGATCATCTTAAAATGTAGTTTATTTTGAAAGACATTTTTTTAAGAATCTATAATTAGATAAATATCACTAAATAGGACAGTACAGAATATATACAGGTTTCTCCTGTGAGCAGGAAGCAATTGGAATTTGTTAAATCCAAGTTAATACTCTAAGGCAGTGGTTCTCAACCTTGGCTGCACATTAGAATCACCTGGGAATCTTTTTAAAATCTTGATTTCTGGGCCTCATCCTCTGGAAATTCTGTTTCTTTGTTACTAATGTTGTGACCTCACCTCATAACAAAGAAACAGAATTTTCGGAGGATGAGGCCCAGAAATCGGGATTTTAAAAAGATTCCCAGGTGATTCTAATGTGCAGCCAAGGTTGAGAACCACTGCTCTAAGGGGATGTTTCTGCATTAATCAAGGTCCTAATGTACAGTGGTTTTTTCCAAAGTTTTAAAAGATACCTTGGAAGAATGAAGGTTGTAAGTCAATCTGATATGGCTCCGAGCCATGAGCGAATAAACAGCATCTAAATGAGGAGGACTTGCTTCTGAGTGAAACCAGCCTGTTGTTGCCCTGGACATTGTGACTCTGGCCAGCTTGCTCACACTATGAGCTTCAGTTTCTTTATCTAGAAGATGGAAATAATAATAGAGACCTTGAAGCAGTGGTGTGAGGATTAAATGAGAAAATGTGTGTAAAGATTTGAGCACTGTATCCAAGAAATAATTAGCTATGATCATGAGTAATATTATGAATAAGACGCTCTAGCATGAGGACAGGGGCCTCCAACCAAGGCCCTTTGGGGAATTATGTTAGGAATGCAGGGGTTGTCCTGAAGAATGTTCTGTGCTAATTTTAACTGAGAGTGAAAAGCGACTGCTTAGATAAAAAGAACCAAACAAATTGCGAGTCTTTTAAAAAAAATCTTTTTTTAATAGGTTCTTTGAATGTCTCTTCATATAATAGTTACACTAATCTATTAATCTCTCCATCTAACAGTTACACTAATCTAAATAGAAGGAGCCTCAATGTAAAAGACACATCTTTTCAACTATGGATCAAAAAATTATACTTTGATTTCTTATTGAATAGGTCCAATATACTTCCCACAGCCAGGATTTTATAGAAATTCAAATGCAATAGCTAGGCTCCTACATTGATGCCCATTAAGATGTTTTTGCTTTTTAGCTTGCCTACTTTATCAAAAATACAATGTGACTAGGCTAGATAATCATTAAGGACACTTCTAAAATCCATTGATTTTTATTAAATAGATACTAAGTACAAGGCATCGTGCTTTCTCAGTCAATTGTACTGTAGTCCAAGAATCATGAGGAATCAGAAGGTGTTTTTGGAATGAAAATTTGATGCAAATGTTTATTTTTGCACCATGAAATCTAGGCCCTGCCCCAACACACCAGAGGTTGGCATTTGGACATGTAAAAAGCAATGGGAAGTTCTATGGCGTTTCGGCAGCTCGCTGCATGGACTGAGGACTATGTGTGGACTTCCTTAGTCCTGAGGAGTGTCTGCAGATTCCTCACCAAAGGGCTTTCCTGGTGTGTTAATGTTTACTGGCATTTCCTCTGCAGGATATCCGCTCTGCTTGTCTTCCCGCATGAGAGAGTGCAGATGTTCCTGAAAGCATCTTTGCGTGGGTTGACTTGAAGCAAGATGCTGAGAAAAGGGGGAGACTCACAGGGTGCTGTTGGGACCGGAGAGAGGGAGGCAGCGGGGCAGGGCTTTCCAGGCTGTGCTAACATCAGCTCTTCTCTAGAAAACTGCCTCCTCTCGCCCCCTCCTATTTTTTAATAAAGAGAACAGGTTCCTGCTGTGATGGCAGAGATGTCTGGTACTCTTTTGAATTTTCAGTATCCAAATAGACTCATTATGATAACAATCTTGGATGTTTTGTTTTCTTCACTGAGGGCCCAAGATTACAATGCAATCTGTTTTAATTAGTGAGTGTTTTAAAAGTGAAATTACTAAAATGTTTCTGAGATACAGGAGACCTGCAGATAGGAATTGTAGGTCCAAGGAGAAAGAAAGACCTGATTTAACTCCAAGAAAGTAACGTGAATGAATGATGATAAAATCTAGTCAAAAGGACTTTAAACATTTCTTAAAGTGCTACTCATATGATAAAGCTATTGCCACTGTGAGAGAGGAATTTGCAACCAGGCATCCAGGATGTAGGTGACTACTAGTGTGAATGAATAGTTAAATGTTTACTGATCTGTGGTGACTGGACTCTGGAGCATGACTAGTTACTTCCTTGAAGGTAGAAAGCACTGAGGGAGCTGAGGAGTTACTAGAGAGGGAGAAATGACTTCTGGGTATTACTCTCAAACTACTAAGTCAAAGAGACAAATTTGGGACTGTGTGTATGCACTGTGATAATGAATACATTCTACAAGAAGCGGGGACCGTACTCTCAAAATGGCACGTAAGGCAATGTGCACTTTATTTAGGATCCAGTTTGTGTGCTAAGACAGATTTGTCCCAATGGAAGCCTAGTGGGGCTTTTCGCTACGCGTTTGTACTAAATCAAACCAATTCATGTGCCAACGAATGCAGAAATGCCTTGGCCATGGTCAAGTCACGGGGCAAATGGAGAACAAACCATGAAGGTTTGTCTGAGAAGAAAAGAATAACCCGCTGATAACCACTTTCTCTAACAATTCTCCAAAGTACAACAGCCTGCCCCAGAGCTTAATTAAATTAAATTAAAGTAAAAAATGAATGAATAATGAGCACAGATAGAGCAATATGGGAAGGAGGCCCACCTTCAAACTGTGGTTCATAGCCATAAACGTCTGGCTTCTCCAAACCAAAATTCTTAAATGTGTAGACATGACAAGAATTGTAAAGGAAGGGTCCAGGATGGAGGTGACCACTAGTGTGAATCAACAAAGCATATCTCCTTTTAGAACAACTGGTCTCTCCCTCCTCCCCCTCTCCATCTCTAATCTGGCCAAACCAATTCTTGTCTCCATGATATTATGCCTGGTGCTTCCAGGAATTAAGGACACACGTGTGCTTTCCCTTGACATTGGCGTCCCTGGACTCAGCTGTTTGGGAGGCCCCCTCTACAGCGCCCCCAGAACCTGGTAGTCAGGCTATAATGATAGTGTAGGAGGTGCTCTGCACATTTGCTTTGCTGCTACTTCTGTTGCTAACCTTGAAAAGAAGTATATTAATTTTCTGATTAATAAAGGCAAGTCACCCATGCCTTGACTTTCAGTGAAAGGAAGTATTATTCATCTTTGTGTGGATTAATTAGGTCCATTGAGAAAGAAAGCATTAATTTGGTAGATACCTTGTGTTAAGATGTCAGGGGCTCGTTATGGAACAAAGGTATTCTCCTTATTAGTTGTAGAGACGCAGAAAAATTTCTATTGCAGTTCTGCTTCTTTGTCATATTCCTCATCACAAGCATTAACCTGCACTTCCTCCCTGGCTTGAAACAGCAGCTAGTACATGAATGATTAACTAATTGAATTAATCTAGGTAGGAGAGTTGGTACAATGTTGTTTTCCAGGATTATACAAAATTTGTTTAATATTGCTCTTTCGCTAAGTAAACAAATAAAATAGGAAGGGAAGGAAGGAAGGAAGGAAAAGGAAGGAAGGAAGGAAGGAAAGAAGGAAGGAAGGAAGGAAGGAAGGAAGGAAGGAAGGAAGGAAAACAAAAAGCAAAGAAAAAAGCTGGTTAAAGAAGAAATGAGCCAGAAATCAATATTTGATTTTGTCAGCTATAATCAAATTCATCTTTCATGATTATTACTTTGATGAAATGAAAGCTATATCACATCTGTTTTCCTAAGCAATAGACCTGAACAGACAACGCTTTAAAAAAAAAACTTACTGCTCTAAAATATGTATGTTAAATTGTGGTATTTATTTAGTTATTTATTTAAAATATTTTTTATTGATCTCAGAGAGGAAGGGAAGGGAGAGAGAGAGAAACATCAATGGTGAGAGATATTCATTGATCAGCTGCCTCCTGCATGGCCGCACACTGGGAATTGAGCCTGCAACCCGGGCATGCACCCTGACCAGGAATCGAACTGTGACCTCCTTGTTCATAGGTTGACACTCAACCATTGAGCCACGCCAGCCAGGCAAATTGTGTATTTATTTTAAGTGTACACCTGATGAATTTTTCACAAACAGAACAGACCTATGAAACTAGCACCCAGATAAATAAACAAACAAATATAACCAGCACCCCAGAAACCCTCCATGTTCTTTTCCAGTCATGAGATAAAACACTATCCTGACTTCTAGCACATAGTTCAGCATTATCTCTTTATATAATTTATGCAAATGGAATCCTACAGTGGGTACTCTTGTGTCCCACTTCTTTCACTGAATATTTTTTTTGCAAGATTTACCCAATTGTTGCATGTACACCATCCCTTCTCAATGCTGTATAAAATTCCATTGAGTAAACATGCCACGATTTATTTATATACTCTACAGCTGATAGACATCCAGCTAGTATCCAGTTTGGTTTGGGGCTATCACAAAGAGTACTGCTAGCAATATTCCAGTTAAGCCTTTAAAAAAATTAGTATGTATATTTGTTGAGAAAAATATATATACTTAGAGAAGAATTTGGGATACCACTAAACAGTTTTACGAAGTCGTTGTTTCCAGTTCACAGTGCTACCAGCAGTGTATAAAAATGTGAGTTGCTTCATATGTTTGCCAATACTTAGAATTTTTTGTCTTTATTGTTTTAGCCAGCCTGGTGGGTTTTTAGTGATATTAAAGTGTGGTTTAATTTGCATTTTCTTGATGACTAATAAACTTGAGAATATTTCCATCTGTCTATTGGCCATTTGGATATTCTCCTTTATGAAGTGCCTATTCAAGTCTTTTAACCTATTTTTTTATTGAGTTTTCTGCATTCTTCATACTGAGTTGTAGGAGTTTTTTTTTTATAGTCTAGCTAGAAAATAATTCTTTGTGATATATATGTATATATATCACAAAGTATATTTCTACTCTGTGGGTTGCCCTTTTCTTCTCTTAATGTTTTTTGATGAACGAAGTTCTGAATTTTAATGAGAAAAAATTATAAAGCAACAATAGTATTATGTTAAGCTTTAAAAAGAGGTGGTATGATGTCATTGATATAAGAGGGGTTAGGATTCCCAGCATTACTGGGCCGTGTATCAAACTCCTAGAACTCACATGTCATCTTTGTGCAACTTGCTGTATTCAATCATAATGTTGGAAAAGCAGCAGTTGCACCCCCTCCCCCTACCTCCCGGGAGTCCTGGGAAAAATGGGCAGAGTTTTGAAACTGTATTCCCATCAGAAGATTTAAGCAATGGGAATATCTTAGCAAAGATGGTTAGAACAGTAAGGGCACTAGACTGCATTTTCCATTGTCAAGTTGATACTAGTCACAGACTCCTTCAGGAAACTGTTAGTCTTCTGAAAATAATAAATCAGAAAATTAATTTTAGTTTTTGGTAGCACAGTAAGAGGTATTATTTTAAGTCCAAAATTGTATCTATAAGATTTTTTCAGGCCCTCAGTTGTTAAGTTCTATAATCAGTGATATTTTAAGTTAAAGAAATTCAGGACATGAGATAGTATTATTTTAATGCTTAACATTGGTTTATAGCCAACATTCATGTTTAAACAACAAACAAAGCAGATTACAGCTCTCTATGCAATAGCATTAATGAATGGACATAGTCCATGGAAAATGGCATTTACTATGTGAAATCTCATAAATAGGGCATTTTTTTTTAAAAAAAATCTTTAAAGTGATTTGGTGAAATGAGTATTTCCCTCATAAAACCAAATAAATTCTTGTCATATTATTAAACATTTTACAACCTCAAAATGCTATTTAGTGGACCAGCTAGGAGTTAGGATTAAAGCTGACTGCATCGTGATCTGGTCAGGGTTTAAGCAGAGGACACAACTTCTAGCAATTCTCCTTTATTCTGAATGTCCAGGCTTGTTCAGCTGTTTTTCGCCTTGAGCAGGCCTCAGGCTCATTGTCTATGTGTGCTGCCTGTTCTATTCTCTGTGCTATTCCCAGTCATCCTAAATACTTTTGTGTGCCTTTTATGTTTTCATCATAGTTAATTACAGAAATCTTTGTTGAGCACAAAGCCCTAGTCAAAATGAATAAACAAGCAAAACTGTCACCGGAAACAGCTCCAAGAAGTAAGTACAGATGAGTAGAAATAAGAGATTGAAATATTACTCCTCAGGCATTATACAATTTGTTTATGAACCGTTAAGTATTTGTGCATTAAAAATTTTTTAAAAAAATAGATTTCAGAGAGGAAGGGAGAGAGAGAGAGGTAGAAACAGTGATGAGAGAGAATCATTGATCGGCTGCCTCCTACATGCCCCATACTGGGGATCGAGCCAGCAACCCAGGAATCGAACTACAACCTCCTGGTTCATAGGTTGACGCTCAACCACTGAGCCATGCCAGACCATTTGTACTTCATTTCAGAGAGGAAGGGAGAGGGAGAGAGAGATAGAAACATCAATGATGAGAGAAAATCATTGTTTGGCTGCCTTCTGCATGTCCCCTACTGGGGATCCAGCCCACAACCCAGGTATGTACCCCCGACCAGGAATCGAACTGTGACCTCCTGGTTCATAGGTTGACACTCAACCACTGAGCCACGCCAGCTGGGCAGATATTTGTGCATTTTGCTAAATCATCAACTCCTTAAAGGTAGATGCAGTTTTATTCACCTCTATGGCTGGCTCTGTGCCTAGCAGATTGCTGCATATGTAGCACATGCCCAGTTTATGCTGGTGGACTAATGGAAGGTCACCTTGAACCTTTGAAAATGTAAAGAGGTTAACGAATGTTGTCTCATTCTTCACTTTCTAACTACTTAGAACTTGGAAAGTGGATCTTTTAGTAGTAAACTTTTCTCTCTAGATAAGACTCTTTTTTCTTTAAAGATGGAATAGAAAGAAAGGAAAACTAACTGGAACCATTAAAAAACTCTTAAAGTACCGGATCTCTCTTCTAGGAATGTGTAGAGATAACTTAAGGGCAGCCCACCATAATTTCCTTATGGGTTAAATTTTCTCTAAATGTGACCTTGTTTCATTTTGAGATACACATATTTTCAAACGCATACATTGTAAGCAACTGGAAAATTGGGTTTAAGCACATGTGATATAAGATTTCACAAATGTTTAGGGTCCTGGTGTTATTTCCATGACTATGAGATTTCATAAACACGGCATATAGCAACCATTTATGGTTCAGTACCCTTCTGCATAACTGAGGTGGCTTATTGAACACAAAGGCAGTTTCTATCCATTACTGTAGATAGCAATGTTTTGTATTTTAAGTGAACATTTTACACAGGTCTGAGCAAAAAGTAAATTTTATAAGGCTATGTATTTGCTGTAAGTGCATATGTAGCTTGCAGTTTTTAATCCCAATTAACCTTCAGACAGCCCTGTGAAGGTAAAAAGAATCATTTTTTACCTTCAGAATCAATCCTTTTTTGTGTGTTGCATTTAGAACCTTTGCTGCCCACACAATTGAATTAATAGAATTTGCATTGCCTGTTTGGCCCAGCGCAATATTAATTCTGTTTACTTATCCTTACCATACAGTAGAATTAAAGCTATAGAGGAAAATCTCTTTCTGTTATTGGACTGTTGAAAAGAAATCTCATATTCCGTGATATCTGTTTCTAATTTGTCTTTGGGGAAAGGAATGCCAAATAGTTGCCTTGTTTCCCCCTTCATACATTCAGAACCTCACCAAACTGCAGTCCAACCAGGATGCACACCCCAGCATGGGATTGTTTCCCTCCTCAGGATCATAGTCAATAAATTTGATTAGTTTGTAAAGCATTCCAAGCCACCAGCCCGCAAAGCAGGTTGAGCCAATACCTTCACTCACTCCCTGTTCCTTCTAGACCACCAGGGCTCTAGTTTGTATTTTTAAACCTGGGTTAGATTGTGGCATAACCACAAACCATTGTATGCTATTAACAGTGGGGTTCCAATGAATGACTGACAAACAAAATCTTAGCACACGAAGTCTAGCTCTCTCGATGGTAAACACATGTTATTAATGAAACGTTTCTAACGGGCCCAGGCAGTTTGAAGTCTGCCTTGACTGACAAGGCTGTATTTTGCTATCTGGGCTAAACAAACCAAACAAAACATTTTAAAATCGTATATTAGGGTATGTTTTGCCGCATCACAAAGGTATAATTTGCAGCTGTGGATTCTGACCTTCACTCCCCTCTCTCCAAACCTGGATGATTGTGTGTCATTTCTCCAGGGTTGAAAGACAGCTCTTGGTTCCTGGTTCTTTCCAAAGGTCTGGAAGCAATTCAATTCAAACCTTGGTCCAGCCTCAAAGATGCACAAAGGACCCAACACAGGTGTCACATGGGTTGCCGAGGAGGATCCAGGTAAACATCTGTTTTGTGAGCAGTGCTGGAGCCCAGCATCTGGTTGCTCAGAAAGAATCGCCGCTGTGAGGTGGGATGCTAAATAAAGGTCAGATGTGATTCATCCTCCGCTCCCTCTAAGTTCATGAGGCAGACGAGTGGAGACTTCATTCATGTATATTTGATGTTTTTCTTTATCGGTAATACTGGCTACTTAGCATGTAGGCATCCATGAAAACAGACAGTGAGTCTTTTGTGCAATTTTTCCAAACTCCCGCTTAACATAAAGGGATAGCAAACCCCAAACCAAATAAAACAACACTGGCATTGCATTTTAGATGTCTTTGAAACATTCCAGTGTTTTGGACCACCAAACTCGAACCCACGATGCTTGCATTTCGTTTTGATCAAATTGGGCAGTGCTGCCTCAAGCTGGTTTGCATTTCTTCTCTTCAAATTTACCCCGACTCTGTTAAAGAACCAGAGAATTACAGGGGAGCAATGTACTGTCAATCTGTTCTGTAGAGTTCTTTTAAAAAGTAACTGAGTAGCGAGGAAGCCAGTATCATCAAAACAGTTCCTAATCACAATGCTTCTAGGAGTGAACTTTCACGGTCTCTCACAATATCCAAGTAACCAATCAAAGGCAAGACTTTACACAGATCACATATCCATGCTGTAAATTATTCTTTCCTCTGAATTAACTGGGCTGCGTTCCCTTCACTGAATCGGCAGGTTAACTCATAGATATGGTCTAAAATTAAGCTGAGATAGTACTCCCTAAAACAATTTAAGGGCGATGCTGAAGACAAAATGTCTAGGCTATGCACGAATGACAAGTTGCATCCATGGATGAGTCTCACCAATCCCACTCATGCTTTGTACCACCCTTTGTTTCTTTTTGGTTTATTCCACACCGGCCTTCTTCCTAACATGGTCTCCGCAGTCAGCCCTCCTCTTGCCCATTGGTTTCCCTGGGATCCATGTGGTCTCCCCCCTTGCTGCAGTGGTCCTTACTGTTTAACTTTCTTTGAAGGATGGCAGAGCCAGGAGCACGGGGGTCCTGGCACCATTGCTTTGGTGCCCAGGATCTTCCTCTGCTCTTTGAGGGCCCTTCAGGGACCTGACCTGCAAGGCAGAGTCCTATCACTCTTCTTCATTAGAACCTTCCTACTTGGCTATTCGTGTCTCAAGCTCCTGGGAGTGGACTTGATGATCTAAAAATATTCTGTCAGGCCCAGGTGAAAACAAGGGATTCAAACTCTCTCATACGCACTACAAAATAGAATGCTTGGAGAGGTCATGTCTTGAAACTCATTAATGAATTGCAACTGGCAAACAACGACGATGATATTAGGTAGCAAAGAAAGGCCACCAGTTATTCCGTTTCTAACTCCATAGCTGAGTAGCTGCCCTAATGATCTGCTAAGTGCTGCCTGGAGCCCATTTAGTCTTCTCTACCTGAATGCTTGGTGTTTGGAGATTATACCCTACAGTATGGTGACTCACATTCCCGTTTCTCAGGTTAAATAAGGCTCAATTTTTTGGAGTTTAATTTAAGAAGCTTGAGCTATATTGATTTGATTTGACTAATAGGTAGAGAAAAATAGAGGATACCTCTAACAAATATCTTATGATAGAGAATTAGAGAATTCTTGCCGAAACCGGTTTGGCTCAGTGGATAGAGCGTCAGCCTGAGGACTGAGAGGTCCCAGGTTCGATTCCGGTCAGGGGCATGTACCTTGGTTGCGGGCACATCCCCAGTGGGGAGTGTGCAGGAGGCAGCTGGTCAGTTTCTCTTTCATCGATGTTTCTAACTCTCTATTTCTCTCCTTTCCTCTCTGTAAAAACTCAATAAAATATGTTAAAAAAAAGAGGAGAATTAGAGAATTCTAAAATTTCATAGCTGGTAGGGAATTAAAGGAATTAAATCCAGAGAAATTGAAATGATTAATAACAGAATGAAGACTAGAACCCAAGTCTTTGTTTTATTGTTTTGTTTTTGTTAATCCTCACCCGAGGATATTTTTCCATTGATTTTTAGGGAGTTTTTTTTTTGAAAATTATGAATTTTCTACTATATTACTTACTTTTAACATATTGCATGTGGAAGTGCTTAAATTTGGTAACTGCTAACTTGGTTGAATAGTACTTATACTAATTGATACAATACATATGTGTGTATGCCCACACACATGTGTAAAGGCTTGGAGACTCCGGCACCACTTTAAGTATACTTTCAATTTGTTCGTTTAAATTTTACAGTCTTACAAATTTCAGGATAAGAAAAAAGCTACATGCCATCACCTCAGTATTAGGAAACCAGCCAGGGTAAAGCATCAACACCCATTTCTTGCCTTGGTTGAAATGATGATAGAGACATTGGTGAGTCTCTATCATCAAATTAGTGCTTCCAGGATTCAGGAGAAGGTGCACCTGGATGACACAAATGCTCCTTCACGCGTAATTCTCGGGCCTTATCCTGAACAAGGCACTGCAGCGTCAAGGAATATTTCATTCACTCATTCGTTCCTCAAGTACTTATGAAGTATCTATATTAACAGGTGTGGTGCTAGACCCTGGAAACACACACTTCTGCCTGTGGCAGTGCTCATGTATCCTTTCCAATCTTGGTGTTTTCTTCTCTTCATGGGGCACACAGCTAGACTGCATTTCCCAGTCTTCTTTTCCATGTTCTGGCCAGTGGAATAAAAGTGGAAGTGTTATGTGCCTCTTTTAGACCTGCCCCCATCAAACCCTCTCATGTATGTCTCTCTCCTTTCTTTCCCACCTGCAACATAAATAAAGGGGACACACAGACACTGGA